>NC_051254.2:37502035-37613819 GCF_015237465.2 Chelonia mydas | reverse complement strand
CTGAGTCCCTGCATGGATTGTTCCCTGTGCAATCAGTCTCCTCTCTGCAGAGCACAGCTGAGCAATTCCTAATTGACATGGGGGTGTACAGGACAGAGAGAGAGCACATGCTGGAGAGTGACATCCCAGTAAAACCCAAACTCTCCTCCTAGAGCCACGATATTCCAGGTGGAGGCTAGGGGAACAAAACCAAGTCAGGAAGCAAATCCCAGGACTTAGGGTGACCAGATGTCCCGATTTTATAGAGACAGTCCTGATTTTCGGGGTCTTTTTCTCATATAGGCTCCTATTATCCCCTATCCCCATTTTTCACACCTGCTGTCTGGTCACCCTACCAGGACTGCCCCCAAAAGCTGCAAAGTGGAACAAGACAAAACAAACTGTTTTTAATCTTTTATTTACAGTAAGTAACAGGGAAGTAAAAGGAGCAGAGAAGGAGCTTTAATAATGACAGTGAATGGCAAGGAGATCCCCAGCTCCTAGAACAGTTTCCTTAATGGCACAAAAATAGCACCAATGTCCAGGAATTAATACAGGGAATTAATGAGTTACAGTCTCACTTTCAGTAACAGGTCATAAATCTCTCTGTCCCACTCATGTTCCCTTTCCTTCTCCCTTTTCCTTCACACCACCCTTTTCCTCTCTGCATTTTTCTAGCCCTCACTTCCCACCCCTGTTTATTTTTCTGTGTCTCTCCCACTCTTCTCTCCTCCCTCCCACAGATCTTCCCCTTTGGCATCTCCATTCCCCACTTTCCCGATTTTATCCCTTCCCCTCTTCTGAACCCCTGTCAGGGATATTTCCCATCACTCTTTTCATTTCTGTTTTCCAACATTTCTCCAGGACTCTCCTTTTATTCTTGTTTTATTTTCATTCACATTTTTCTTCTTGCTTCTTCTAATTCCCTCTGGTTAAACCTGCCCTGTCCCTGCCTCCCCCAGGGCTGCCAACCTCAGGAGTTTTAGCATATCATGAGACTGACCAAAAATGATTTAAAAAAAACATTATATAATGGTTTTTGGTCTCTCTGCTCCCCCGCCCATCCCGTCTGTGTGACAATTACAAATTTGCCAGCTCTCCAGGACAGTGACTTGTGCCTCTTTGGCAGGAGCTCTGGCTGGGAGACCCCAATGAGAGATTTGTACAAAACGTTCCCTGCTGCTGCAGAGCTTCCAGCTTCTCCCCAACCCCCCAAACCCTGATTGATTCATGCGGTGTCCCTGCCACCCCCACATCTGCCTGTCCCCAGCCCGGCTGTTAGTGTTACCCCCCTGCCCAACCCCCACCTCTACCCCTCAGGACCCCTCTGCCCCTCCTGCAGCTCCAGGGCTTCTTCCCCCCTCCCAGCCCTGGGGCTGCAGGGAGGGAGGAGGTGGAGTATCCAGGGGCCATAGAGATGGGGAGATGGGGACTGAGCAGATGGGAGGCCTCCAGGGTCACAGAGACTGGATGACTAACTAAAGAAGCCCATTTTTTCATTCCTTTCCCTCCAATCACCCTAATTTATTCAATGACACTGTTTGAGCCTGGATGGTCAGAGCCCTATCGGACCATAGCGGAGAGAGACAAAAAGGCTCCAAAATCCTTGAAGCAATGAAGCTTCTCTACCCCCATCATTCCCTGCTCTATATGTTTTGATAGTCCAGAGACTCCACAGAGCCTACATGGCCATAGATACCACAGGGTAGAAAGTCTGTAGGAAAATAGGAATCCTCCAGAGTCAGAGAGACTGGTGGGTGTCTGAGGCTAGAGAGTCTGATTTCAGGGTCCCCAGTGGGATACCCCCCACTGGTGTCTCATGGACACAGGCTGAGCAGGGATCCTGGCCCCACCCCCAGCCAGGGTCGGATTCTCTCCCCAGGGATGGAGCCTGGCGGGAAAGTGAAGATCGGGGCCTCGGCACCAGCATCAATAAATGTCACCTGCCCCCGGCCACAGTCCAGACAAACCCAGATCCTGCTGGGGGCCCGGCTCAGGGGCAGGGGGGTTGCAGGCAAGGTGAGAGGGGATAAAATAACCAAAAAAATGGATTGAGTGTAACACAGTCACAATGATTTAAGGCAACCTGGATACAGAGAAAATGGAAAACTATGAACAGGATACATTATTGGCAAAACAAAACAAGACCCTGCAGCACTCAACTTAATTGCATTTCTCTGTTTCTAGGTAACTTTCAATAACGGACTTGATCAGATGCAGCATTCAGAACAACATTTCACGGAATACCCCCGGCATCAATCAAAAGCTGTCTCCTGATCAAGGGAAACCAACCAATGTGCAAATCAAATATTTTTTAGCTAAAACTACATCCCACAATAGGCAAACGTTGTTAAAAGTGGACCTATTGCAGATACAATGGGTCTGGTCATGGTGCTCAACCAACCCAATCACAGTTTTCAATCCGTTTGCCAAGGCCTTTGAGAAAAGTTTATAGTTGGATCAACACAGGAACACAGATCTCCAATCCTTTCCCTCCCCAAGGTACCCCTTCTTAAGCAAAAGGGTGAGAATTGCTCGACAACAACTAAGTGGTAATATCGTCTCCCTGATGTTCTCCTGAAAAACCTGGAGCAAGTCAGTCCCCAAAAGGGTCCAAAAGGCCTTGCAAAACTCAACAGGCAAACCATCATTACCAGGTGTCTTCCCTGGATCATTTAGGGCATGTGACACTGTATGGATTCTGGGGGACATTTGAGCATATTATGAATAATTAAATGCTTGTCAGCTGGACCCCAAACAGATGGCTGCTTGTGCATTTGATGGAGCTGCAAAATTCTCTGGAAGACATGGTGGAGTACAAGCTTTGCTCAGAGAAAAGTTTAACACTAATCTCTCTTATGCACACTGCAGAGGCCATCTACGCGACGAGCACTAGTACGAGCTGCAGACTCCTCAAAATACATTTAAAAAGCTATAAATTTAATGTCTTCATTATATTCTTTTTTCAGCAAGAGTCCAAAAAGACTGAATATCTTGGAAAATATAGAAGATACACTGGGACTGAAGTTCAAATTAGTCCAACCTGGGAAAACCTGCTGGCTTTCTCATAAGCAATCCTTGGCTGTTGTCTTAAAATTACTCCAGCCGTTATTACTGGCTTTGGAAAGTATCTACCGAGATGGGATGGATCTAAGTAGTGAGGCTGGTCGGTTACTTTTGCTACTACGTTCAGAGAGGACTATTGCCATTCTCTCTCTCGTAAGTCTACTGTTGAGACCACTTGGGTCATTAAACAATGCCATCCAGGCATCTGCTACAACAGTAGTAGATCTTTGTCGAGCAATAGAAGCTACATTTGGATCGGAGAGCTATCCATTGAAAGAGCACTGGAAGAAGCAAAGACTTCAGTACAGAAGTTGACGAATGAAGGCATTTATACTGAATCCTTAAGTGAAGAGGACAAGAAGCGTTTGTTAAGGCAACTGAAAAAGTACACAGACTACACAAATCTACAAGAGCAACTTCTAGATTCTACTCAACCTCTACGTAGCTTTTTATATCTGTCCTATAAAACACTGGCAGTTGAGTGGAGTGAGAGACTACCAGCCATGGGGCTGCCATGGGATCAGGACAGAATAGAGAACTTGAACACAGAATGGAATATCATACAACGAATGAATGAAGATTTGACGTCAAACTTCTTTTTTATCATCACTAGTGGCTCGACCTGATCTTTGTGCTGTGTTTCCTGGGCTGAAAGAAGTAGGAATTCACCTCTTGCTACTCCCAGTCACAGCAGCTACAGCTGAGTGTTCTTTTTCATCATTGAATAGAATTGTGTGTTCTGAAAGAAATCGCCTTCTGCCTGATCATGTGAATGAACTAATGAGCATCTCAATTGACGGAATGGAAGTTCCGGACACATGAGAAGCCACCAAAGATGAACGCATTGCATTCAAGAAGTTCATGAACAGAGTTGTGCAAAATTATAACAAGAAACCAAGAAGGATGTAGATCAGAGGTGGGCAAACTACGGCCCGCGGGCCACATACAGCCTGCAGGACCATCCTCCCGGCCCCTGAGCTCCCTGCCAGAGAGGCTAGCCCCGGCTCCTCCCCCGCTGTTCCTGCTCCCCCGCAGCCACACTGCCGCATGGGCAGCGCTCTGGGTAGGGCAGAGCAGCAGCGTGTCTAGCTCTGGCCGGTCGGCACAGCTGCCAGACGTGCTGCTCTGAGAAGCATGGTAAGGGGGCTGGGGGGTTGGATAAGGGGCAGCAGGTCCCGGGGGGCAGTCAGGGGACAGGGGGCGGTTGGATGGGGTGGAGATTCGGGGGAGCGAGGGGGGGCAGTTCCGATGAAGTGAGCTGTAGCTCACAAAAGCTTATGCTCAAATAAATGTATTAGTCTCTAAGGTGCCACAAGTACTCCTGTTCTTTTTGCAGATACAGACGAACACGGCTGCTACTCTGAAACCTGTATTCTTAGAGGTACCAGGACCAGGGCTGGCCCCACATCAAATGACGCCTCAAGCGAGGAGCATCTTTGACACCCCCCCTCCATTTGTTAAACCTTTGAATACTTTATTTTTTAATCACATTTGTAGCTCATTTCATGACTTTGATGCACGATTTCTCTCTCTCACATAAGACGATGCATTTGCAGACTAGGATCTGTAAATCTTACAGAAACTTCTGAGTTTTAAGAATACCGGAAATGTACTAACATCAAGAAATTGAACTGCGCACCAACACCGGGTGAACAAGTATTAACCAGTGTGACAGCAGGCGACAGACTTAGAACGTTCACAGGGCCACATTTAGGGGCATTTTACTTCAAACATTCTATTTTCCCTTTTATCGCTACCAACAAAAACAGCACCCTGAGCCTGGCACCCCCCAAGCCTGGCACCCCAGGCAGTCCCCTGTCCCTAAATCCGGCCCTGACCAGGACACAAAAGAAAAGTCATTCAAAGAGAAAAAATATTTTACATCTGGCCCCTCAGTTCTGCTGCCCCTGGCAGTAGCGTGCTCTGCCTGGAGAGTAGGATTAGGCCTGGTAAACTAGGGAAAGTGGAGGATATTTTAAGTGGCTGGGAACCTGATCCCAATCCTGCTGACGTCAATGGAAAGAACCCCACTGATTTCAATGGGATTTGGATCAGCACCTCAGGGCCTTGCCAGCTTTCGGTGCTCAGGTTTGCAGTGTGGGAATCCCGTTATCACCTGAGGACTAGTTGGCAGTTCCTGCAGATTGTCACCTCCTGTTTCCTTATCTGTGCTCTTCAAACAGGATTCTGTGACCCGAGCGCTGGGATCTGCTCTGGCTCCCAGTATATTTCTGGTGCAATTCAAGGTGTTTGGTTTTTGACACATGAAGCACTGAATGGTTTAGGACCAGGCGACCACCTCTCTCCTCATGTGATACAAGGGTGGCGGAGAGCAGCTGGGATGCTCAGTCTTACAGTCTCACTGGTTTTAGTGGGAGAAGAATGGTGGTGGGAAGCTTTCAGTGAAGGATCTTCAGCGCTGTAACACCCCATTGGTCTGGTACATCTACAGTCCATTCTCTGTCGGAAGGGAATGGATGGAAGAGGATGTAATTGAGATAAGGTGTGCTGGGGAGTTATTAGTCCTGAAGGCTTAGGGAGGCAGGAAGGTGTTTATAAAACAAACCAAACAAAACCAGCCAACCAACCAAACTGCTCTTGGTCCCTTCACCTTTGTATTTACAACTAAAGAGAGAGTGATGGGCTCTTTTTATAAATATAAAACCTAATCATTTTAATGGTTTAGGTTTGTATTACTCCGCAGTAAAAGAGTGTCCATCCAATGAGCTGGGCCCTCTTGGCAATCTTTACAAAAGACATGGAGGAACAAGCAGACTGCAAATTACCCCAAGGTCAGATCATGTAGTCCAGCAACAACAGAAACACAGCTAAAAAACAACAAGTAAGGGCCTGCTTCTGCTCTGTGCTTACATTTACACACTGGGATTACTTCCCTTGACTTCAATGGGACTGCTCGCAGTGCATAAAGTTCAGCTCATTTGTAAGGCACTGGAGGCCTGGGGCCTGAAGAAAAACCTATAGGAAGCAACAGAGGCCGTGAGGATTCCTACCTGGTTCCAACATCTGAACATAAACAGTTATAAAACAAATAATAAAACCAGGCAGAGAGGAGATGAATCCAGAGCTGTGGCAGAACCAGAGAACCTTCATCTTCATTGAAATGTCATCCAGACAACAGGAAGAGTAAAAAGAACACAACAACAGTATAACTTAATGAGTAGGCTGCAGTGATTAGGACAAGCTGGATATTAGAGTTTGAGGAACAGAAGATTGCAAAGGACACATTAAATAAAAATAGGGATAAATGCATTGGTATGTGAACTCGTTTGCATATTATGCAGTGACAGCAGTCGTCCCATAGTCTGCGCAAAAAAGAGCAGATCAGTGTAAAATCATATTAATGTCCCATGATCCGGGAAAAAAAAGAGAGAGAGAATGAACTCCCCTAAATATGAATTAAGAGAATTAAGGGCAGGATTTTGAAAATCACCGAGTACTGGCCTAATTGTGCCCCACTGAAGTTAACGGGAAAAGCTGAAATGACTAACAGGGGCAGCAAGGTTAGACCAATACTGAGGGGTTTTAATAATCTGACCCTTTAAAATAGTAGGTGTCAGGATATTTCCTTCTGGTCATTAGAATGACAGCTTTAGAATATTTTCTTCACAACTGTCCCATAACGCCCCCTCTCTCTCAGACACAGATTTTTCTGTTCCCATCATGGGAAACAATTAGCGAATGTAATAGCTAAAGTTGAATACACTGAACATAAAAAACATAGTAGGTGGGAAATATATAGGAACAGAACACGTTATGATAGTTTGTTTTTATTGCCAAGGCATGTAGGCACCAGTCACTGATCAGGACCCCTTTGAGCGAGGTACTGTACAAAACATGTAACAAAATCCAGATCTCTGCTCATGGAGGAGATCCCCTCACTCATGGATCTCTATTGTTCCACACGCACAAAAAAATACATGTGGGTTTTTTTTAAAGTTGCCTTTTGGTATCTGAGATTTTAGGTCACACTCAGGTCATATTCTCTAGCTTTTTTCTGCAATCACAAGGGCTAGAAACTTTCTTTAAACATTAAAACTGAAATTCTCTCATAATCACAGGACAAGAACAGCTGGGGTTTTACGGAAAATATCAAATATTTCAAGACTCAAGATAAAATTATGAGAGAATTGACACCACTTGAATATATTTCAATATATTTCATTAAACAATAAATGAAAAAATGGCATTCAGAACAATGCAGAAATAACCACAAAAGCTTTCTTGTGATTGATTTAAAAAAAATTTCAAAATGAATGTTATTTCAAGTAGATTTCAAACAAGTTCAAACTAAAAGGAATGAAAAGATTTTTTATTACTGTTATGTTTCTCATGCATCATTTCTTTTAAAAAATGAGAGTGAGGGCGAGAAAATGGGAAAGTCCCGAAACCCACTCCCCCAAAATCAAAGTGTTTGTGTCCATTCATTTTTTCCCCAAATTATTTCAAGCTGTTTTTTTTTTAAATGGAAAGTTCAAACATTTCAAGTCAATCAAACAAAAATCACGCAATTTTTGGGGTGAATAAAAAAAATTCCCCTTTTTTTAATCGTGCCCAGAGATACCCTCATGAATTCTCCCCGCTGACAGCTTTTCACACAGGGAATAACCTGTCTCACAGTTTGTAACATGGGCCTTTCTTGCCATTATGCCATCAAATCTTCCCTAAACACAGGACCATAAAATCACCCCTGCTAGCCACCCTTCTACATCTCTGTAGCCACAAAAGATAGGAGGCAACATTAAGTTATCACAGGATAACAATGCAGTGTGTACAAACTGATCACTCTGGTTGTTGTGGATCCCTTGACATGCATACAGAAGACCAATACCAAGCTACAAGTGGAGACATCCCCTCATTCTCTAATTGCATTAAAGATTCTGGTCCAGATTCAGTCATTAAGTCCATCCCTATTCAGCACATTTCAAAGGGTGCTTCACTTTAGGCACATACTTTATTCATTTTGAGATCAGTGGGAATTACGAAATTTGTTTCCATTGATTCTGGGCAAAACTGGACTTTTTTCCCTTTAAAATATCAGAAGCAAAAGGACTCAGCCCCACAGACAGCTCGAAAACTACTGACAACAAGCAGGCCAGGAAACTTTACTGATTGCTGCTGAGTTTGCAGCGCCACGTTTCTTCCTCTACTCTAAATACAGGACGTTCCTTTGTTACAAATCTCCCTTTAACTTCACTAAAAACTGGATTGGGCCCAGGATTCTTGGGTGAAACACAGTAACAGAGGAAACGAATGACCTAATGAATGTACTGTAAAAATCCGGCAGGGCTAGGAAACCGATCTGAAAGGGAGTTGGAGGGCATGTCTTTCTCAACGTACACATGCGGTACCTTTTCCATAAAGAGCAAAACAGATTCTCACGGGACTCTCAAGTCTTTGTGTTATTAACAATCTGTCCCAGACAGAGCCCTGACTGTGATCAAGTCAAGCAGCCAGAGTTCACCTACCGGATTGATCCTCCGGAGACGGGTCATGGCGCGTAGGGGGCGGTCTGTCCTTCTGAAAGCCTCAGGCTTTGTCAAGATAGTCCCCTCAAACTATAAGTTATTTCATTTCATCAAGATGCCCGGCTACTTCTGGGTATCAAATAGCTGCCGTTTGATCACAGCCTTTTCTAGCAAGTTTAAAAAAAAATCCTGTCGTTCCACAGGGATAACCGTACTGTCCTCTGGCAGCATTTACCGATGTCTATGTTAGTCTGTATTCGCAAAAAGAAAAGGAGGACTTGTGGCACCTTAGAGACTAACCAATTTATTTCCGACTCGGAAATGGCGGTAAGTGCAACCCCAGGTGGAATCTGAGAATCTCCTCTTAAAGAAACAAAAAGAAAAGGAGGACTTGTGGCACCTTAGAGACTAACCAATTTATTTGAGCTTATGCTCAAATAAATTGGTTAGTCTCTAAGGTGCCACAAGTCCTCCTTTTCTTTTTGCGAATACAGACTAACAGGGCTGCTACTCTGAAACCTGTCTTAAAGAAACAGCCACGTGGCTGCTGAGGTAGAACTGGTCGGACCGGAAGAGTCAAAGTTTCTGGGGCTCCAAATGACCTGAATACAGGAGTGATTCTGAAGAGACTTGCTCTTGCTTTTGGGTGAACTGTAGTAAATGCCACAAATAATCATCACCTTGTACATTATGTCACCAGAATAAATATTTCCCTGTGGACAGTTAGGAATAATATGAACAATACCTTTGCAGTGCGAAACTGGGGTAGAGGGTGAACCTCATTCTTTATGACTGTAACATCAGAAGATTGAAGCCCTGACTCTCCGTACGGACAAGACTCAATCTGAGGCCGAAAAGAGAAGTTAGAGAAGAGAATAGCATTAAGGAATCCTGAGTTCTGACCGGACACCAAACAACGTTCTGTCCCGGAATAAGTGATCGGTTGGAAATACTAATTGTGACACTGCACCCCGCATTCTTCATAGAAATGTTATTATTATACGATTATGGTGTAACTAAAATATGTTTTATGCAACATGGGTCATGTAAGATGTCGTTGGAAAGGTACGGACTATGGATACTGAATATGATTATCCTGTTTGTACCCATGTATCAATTCTGTATCTAAAGCTAGAGATATTGACTATGTAGCAATCACAACTGTGTTTGCACCTGGGGAACACGGACTAGACAGTATGCACTCAACCTGGATGGGCCATTAGAAAGGACAATAGAGCTGTAAAGATACTAATCTCCCTGCTTCCTGAGAAGTTTCCTGGGAGGCTCCTTTGACACTGCAAGGTCAGGTGATCCTGTTACGTGGCACTGGCCACCATCTTAACCTGGTACTTTCCCACTGGGATGGGTGTGGGTCAGACTAGGAGACAAAGGATTCCCGCCATATGCAGAAGCTATATAGGGGAGAAAGTGACATCATCAAGGATTCTTCTGTCTCCTTGCCCTAAGAAACACTTGGAAACACCTGAGAAACAAGGACTGAATGAGGTAGAAGGGCTGGACCCAGGCTAAAGGGATTTCTAGCCTGTGAATGAAACATCTGAGAACCCAAGCTGTGAAGCTAATGCATCTTGTGCCTTTTGAGTCTGCCAACCTGCTTGCATCATCACATTGGGTGAGAATCTGCTGTTTATAACCAATCTCTTTAGGGTATTAAGCTTAGTTTGTGGGGTGGATTTTTTTTGTTTATTTGCTAAGTAATCTGATTTGATCTAAACAAAAGATTAACACATGCATTTAGGCATAAACTTTCATGGACTGGAACCCACTTTGTCAGATACATGAAGTGGAAACTTTAGTTTATACAGGCAGGTATATATATGCATGCAAAGATGGGTGTGTTACATTACTATGCAGAGGACCAGTGCTAACAAGGTCAATTCAATCAAAGTGGATGTGGCCTACTCCTAATAGTTGATGAGAAGGTGTGAATATCAAAAGGGAAAATTACTTCTTGTAGTGAGCTAGCCACTCCCAGTCTCTATTCAAACCCAGGCTGATAGTGTTATATTTGCATATGAATTCATAAGGGGGGGAAAAGGAGCTGTGCATCTCTCCCCACACATTGAGGGAGGGGGCGAATTTCATGAGCTTACGCTGTGTAGCTCCCTATACAGCACAAGACAATATAACTTTGGGTTCATACTCCAGAAGGGTTTTGTGCACTTGAGTGCTGGGCAACTCTCTGAGCAGAGGCTCCCCCCACAGCGCTGATGGCAGTCTCTGTGTGATTCTACAGCTGGGTGTGGCCCTACCTGTGTGTGTGCTGCGGAAGGCTGGCGGGCCTGGCTCAGCGGGATCCCAGTACCTGAGATGGCAGCCCAGAAGTGGGGTTCAACCCATCATACTAATATTTACTAAACCACATCACAGACATAATACCTCTAAATAAAGAGTATTGACAGTTACACACAGGTAGGGTTGCCAACTCTAGGGTACAGATGTGGGGACCTGCATGAAAGACCCCCTAAGCTTATTCTTACCAGCTTAGGTTAAAAACTTCCCCAAGGTACAAACTTTGCCTTGTCCTTGAACCATATGCTGCCACCACCAAGCATGTTAAACAAAGAACAGGGAAAGAGCCCACTTGGAGATGTCTTCCCCCAAAATATCCCCACAAGCCCTACACCCCCTTTCCTGGGGAAGGCTTGATAAAAATCCTCACCAATTTGCATAGGTGAACACAGACCCAAATCCTTGGATCTTAAGAAGAATGAAAAAGCAATCAGGTTCTTAAAAGAAGAATTTTAATTAAAGAAAAGGTAAAAGAATCACCTCTGTAAAATCAGGATGGTAAATACCTTACAGGGTAATCAGATTCAAAACATAGAGAATCCCTCTAGGCAAAACCTTAAGTTACAAAAAGATACAAAAACAGGAATATACATTCCATCCAGCACAGCTTATTTTACCAACCATTAAACAAAAGGAAATCTAATGCATTTCTAGCTAGATTACTTACTAACTAACAGTTGTAAGGTTGCATTTCTGATCTGTTCCCTGCAAAAGCATCACACAGACAGACAAACCCTTTGTCCCCCCCCTCCTCCAGATTTGAAAGTATCTTGTCTCCTCATTGGTCATTTTGGTCAGGTGCCAGTGGCACATTAGGGGTTTGTGGGGTCCTGGGCCAGAGCAAGTGGGGGCCTCTCCCCACCCCTTTTTTCCTGCAGTCTCCCTCCCCTCTCCCCCATGCTCCCCCACAGGAGCGCAGGGCAGATGAGTGGATCAGGGCATGGGAGCGCCCATTTTTCCAGAGGCCCCGCAATTGGCTGTGGCCCCTGGCACAGGCCCCATTGGTCCAGTGACTAATGTGCCACCCCCTCTGTGTAGGGTTGCCAACTTTCCCAGAACCGACGCCATTTTGCATCAACGGCATTCAGTCCGTCCGGTCTGGGAGAGTTGGCAACCCTACTTGTGTGTAACTGTCAACACTCTTTATTTAGAGGTATTATGTCTGTGATATGGTTTAGTAAATATTAGTGTGATGGGTTGGACCCCACTTCTGGGCTGCCACCTCAGGTACTGGGATTCCACTGAGCTAGGCCTGCCAGCCTTCCCCAGCACGCACACAGGTAGGGCCACACCCAGCTGTAGAATCACACAGAGACTGCCATCAGCGCTGTGGGGGGAGCCTCTGCTCAGGGAGTTGCCCAGCACTCAAGTGCACGAAACCCTTCTGGAGCATGAACCCAAAGTTATATTGTCTTGCGCTGTATAGGGAGCTACACAGCGTAAGCTCATGAAATTCGCCTCCTCCCTCAATGTGTGGGGAGATATGCAAAGCCCCTTGCCCCCCCTTATGAATTCATATGCAAACTTTACACTATCAGACTGGGTGTGAATAGAGACTGGGCGTGGCTAGCTCACTACAAATAGTAATTTCCCCTCTTTTGGTATTCACATCAACTATTAGGTGGGACCACATTCACACTGATTGAACTGACCTTGTTAGCACTGGTCCTCTGCACAGTGATGTAACACACCCATCTTTGCAGGTGTATATATACCTGCCTGTGACGTTATTGACTTGAACTGGGACCATATAGAACACTGTTGCAACCAAGGTCCTGTAGTGGCACCAAATCTTGTATAAAGGGGGTCAAATAAGGTGTCTAAGACGAGGTTATGGTTTACTGGTTATGATTATGCTATCTGTTTGCATATATCATTTTTGTATTTAAAGATATAAATATTGGCTCTGTACTGTCTGTATTTCAAACTTATGCTATGCTTCTGGGTGACACCCCAGACAAGTTGGTGTCAGCTCTGCCTAGCCTGCTTGATGGCCCATTAAGGACCATGAGCTATACAATTGACCCACTGAGAGAAGGCAGACACGCCTTGTGACTCAGCAAGGCATGCAGGGACCTGCCTATGGACAGAACTCTGAGGTTTTTCCATGCCAGGTGATGGACAGCTTGTCTTGAGGACAAAGAAAGAAAGACCACATGGCAAGAGAGTATAAAAAGCTGCTGTAGCTCCTCCATCTTGTCGTCAATCCTGCTTCTTATCTCTGGAGGGACTTTGCTACACTGAAGCTTTGAACCAAGGACTGAAGGACCCATCCCAGCTGTGGATGTTCTCCAGAGACTTGATTTGAACCTGCGATTTATTCTATCACTGCTGCAAGCCTGAACCAACACTTTGCCATTACTGTATGTCATTGATTCCATTTAACCAATTCTAGCTCTCATATATATCCTTTTCCTTTTTATGAATAAACTTTTAGATTCTAAAGGATTGGCAACTGCGTGATTTGTGGGTAAGATCTGATTTGTATATTGACCTGGGTCTGGGGCTTGGTCCTTTGGGATCGAAAGAACCTTTTTTCTTTTACTGGGGTATTGGTTTTCATAACCATTTGTCCCCATAACGAGTGGCACTGGTGGTGATACCGGGAAACTGGAGTGTCTAAGGGAATTGCTTGTGTGACTTGTGGTTAGCCAGTGGGGTAAAACCAAAGTCTTCTCTGTTTGGCTGGTTTGATTTGTGTTGGTGTGCACAGAAACCCCAGCCTTGGGCTGTAACTGACCTGCTTTAAGCAATTCGTCCTGAACTGGCACTCTCAGTTGGGTCTCACCAGAACTAGCATCGTCACACTGCCAAACTAAAGTTTCCACTTCATGCATCTGATAAAATGGGTTCCAGCCTACCAAAGCTTATGCCCAAATACATGTGTTAGTCTTTAAGATGCCACAGGACTCCTCGTTGTTTAGATCAAAGCTGATTACTTAGCAAACAAACAAACAAACAAAAAGCCCCACAATCTAAGTTTAATATACTAAAGAGGTTGGTGAAAAACAGCAGATCGTCATCTTAAGTGATGATGCAAACAGGTTGGCAGATTCACAAGGCACAAGCTGCATTAGCTTCACAGTTTGGGTTTCCCAGGTGTTTCATTCACAGGCTAGAAATCCTTCTAACCTGCATTCAGCCCTTCTCCCCAGTTCAGTCCTTGTTTCTCAGGTGTTTCTAAGTGTTTCTTTGGGCACAGAGACCGAGAAGAATCATTGATGGTGTCACTCCTTCCCCTATATAGCTTCTGCATATGGCGGGAATCCTTTGTCTCCTAGTCTGACCCACACCCATCCCAGTGGGAAAGTACCAGGTTAAGATGGTGGCCAGTGCCAGGTAACAGGATCACCTGACCTTGCAGTGTCAAAGGAGCCTCCCAGGAAACTTCTCAGGAAGCAGGGAGATTAGTATCTTTACAGCTCTATTGTCCTTTCTAATGGCCCATCCAGGTTGAGTGCATACTGTCTAGTCCGTGTTCCCCAGGTGCAAACACAGTTGTGATTGCTACATAGTCAATATCTCTAGCTTTAGATACAGAATTGATACATGGGTACAAACAGGATAATCATATTCAGTATCCATAGTCCGTACCTTTCCAACGACATCTTACATGACCCATGTTGCATAAAACATATTTTAGTTACACCATAATCGTATAATAATAACATTTCTATGAAGAATGCGGGGTGCAGTGTCACAATTAGTATTTCCAACCGATCACTTATTCCGGGACAGAACGTTGTTTGGTGTCCGGTCAGAACTCAGGATTCCTTAATGCTATTCTCTTCTCTAACTTCTCTTTTCGGCCTCAGACTGAGTCTTGTCCGTACGGAGAGTCAGGGTTCAATCTTCTGATGTTACAGTCATAAAAGATGAGGTTCACCCTCTATTCCAGTGTAGCACTGCAAAGATATTGTTCATATTATTCCTAACTGTCCACAGGGGAATATTTATTCTGGTGACATAATGTAACAGGTGATGATTATTTGTGGCATTTACTACAGTTCACCCAAAAGCAAGAGCCAGTCTCTTCAGAATCACTCCTGTATTCAGGTCATTTGGAGCCCCAGAAACTTTGACTCTTCCGGGCCGGCCAGTTCTCCCTCAGCAGCCACGTGGCTGTTTCTTTAAGAGGAGATTCTCAGACTCCGCCCGGGGTTGCAATTGCCGCCATTTCCGAGTCCCTCTGGTACTTTCACTTTCACACTCGGTAAATGCTGCCAGAGGACGGTACGTTTATCCCTGTGGAACGACAGGATTTTTTTTAAAACTTGCTAGAAAAGGCGGTGATCAAACGGCAGCTATTTGATACCCAGAAGTAGCCGGGCATCTTGATGAAATGAAATAACTTATAGTTTGAGGACTATCTCGACAAAGGCTGAGGCTTTCGGAAGGACAGACCGCCCCCTACGCGCCATGACCCGTCTCCGGAGGATCCATCCGGTAGGTGAACTCTGGCTGCTTGACTTGATCACAGTCAGGGCTCTGTCCGGGGCAGATTGTTAATAACACAAAGACTTGAGAGTCCCGTGAGAATCTGTTTTGCTCTGTATGGAAACGGTACCGCATGTGTACGTTGAGAACGACATGCCCTCCGAGTCCATTTCAGATCGGTTTCCTAGCCCGGCCGGATTCTTACAGTACATTCACTAGGTCATTCCTTTCCTCTGTTCCTGTGTTTCACCCAAGGATCCTGGGCCCAATCCAGTTTTCAGTGACGTTAAAGGGAGATTTGTAACAAAGGAACTTCCTGTATTTAGAATACAGGAAGAAACATGGCGCTGCAAACTCAGCAGCAATCAGTAAAGTTTCCTGGTCTGCTTGTTGTCAGTAGTTTTCGACCTGACTGTGGGGCTGAGTCCTTTTGCTTCTGATACTTTAAAGAAAAAAACGTCCAGTTTTGTCCAGAATCAATGGAAACAAATTACTTTATTCATTTTGAGATCAGTGGGAATTAAGCATGTGCCTAAAGTGAAGCACCCTTTGAAATGTAGTGCTGAATAGGGATGGACTTAATGACTGAATCTGGGCCAGAATCTTTAATGCAATTAGACAATGAGGGGATGTCACCACTTGTAGCTTGGTATTGGTCTTCTGTATGCATGTCAAGGGATCCACAACAACCAGAGTGATCAGTTTGTACACATTGCATTGTTATCCTGTGATAACTTAATGTTGCCTCCTATCTTTGTGGCCACAGAGCTGTAGAAGGGTGGCTAGCAGGGGTGATTTTATGGTCCTGGGTTTAGGGAAGATTTGATGGCATAATGGCAAGAAAGGCCCATGTTACAAACTGTGAGACAGGTTATTCCCTGTGTGAAAAGCCGTCAGTGGGGAGAATTCATGAGGGTATCTCTGGGCACGATTAAAAAAAAGGGGGATTATTTTTCATCAAAAAAATGGTGTGATTTTTGTTTGATTGACTTGAAATGTTTATGGAACTTTCCATTTAAAAAAAAACCAGCTTGAAATAATTTGGAAAAAAAATGAATGGACACAAACACTTTGATTTTGGGGGAGTGGGTTTCGGGACTTTCCCATTTTCTCGCCCTCACTCTCATTTTTTAAAGAAATGATGCATGAGAAACATAATAGTAATAATAAAAAATCTTTTCATTCCTTTTAGTTTGAACTTGTTTGAAATCTACTTGAAATAACATTCATTTTGAAATTTTTTTTAAAATCAATCACAAGAAAGTTTTTGTGGTTATTTCTGCATTGTTCTGAATGCCATGTTTTTCATTTATTGTTTAATGAAATATATTGAAATATATTCAAATGGTGTCAATTCTCTCATAATTTTATCTTGAGTCTTGAAATATTTGATATTTTCCTTAAAACCCCAGCTGTTCTTGTCCTGTGATTATGAGAGAATTTCAGTTTTAATGTTTAAAGAAAGTTTCTAGTCCTTGTGATTGCAGAAAAAAGCTAGAGAATGTGACCTAAAATCTCAGATACCAAAAGGCAACTTTAAAAAAAACCCACATGTATTTTTTTTGTGCGTGTGGAACAATAGAGATCCATGAGTGAGGGGATCTCCTCCATGAGCAGAGATCTGGATTTTGTTACATGTTTTGTACAGTGCCTTGCTCAAAGGGGTCCTGATCAGTGACTGGTGCCTACATGCCTTGGCAATAAAAACAAACTATCATAATGTTCTGTTCCTATATATTTCCCACCTACTATGTTTTTTATGTTCAGTGTATTCAACTTTAGCTATTACATTCGCTAATTGTTTCCCATGATGGGAACAGAAAAATCTGTGTCTGAGAGAGAGGGGGCGTTATGGGACAGTTGTGAAGAAAATATTCTAAAGCTGTCATTCTAATCACCAGAAGGAAATATCCTGACACCTACTATTTTAGGGTCAGATTATTAAAACCTCTCAGTATTGGTCTAACCTTGCTGCCCCTGTTAGTCATTTCAGCTTTTCCCGTTAACTTCAGTGGGGCACAATTAGGCCAGTACTCGGTGATTTTCAAAATCCTGCCCTTAATTCTCTTAATTCATATTCAGGGGAGTTCATTCTCTCTCTCTTTTTTTTTCCCGGGTCATGGGACATTAATATGATTTTACACTGATCTGCTCTTTTTTGCGCAGACTATGGGATGACTGCTGTCACTGCATAATATGCAAACGAGTTCACATACCAATGCATTTATCCCTATTTTTATTTAATGTGTCCTTTGCAATCTTCTGTTCCTCAAACTCTAATATCCAGCTTGTCCTAATCACTGCAGCCGACTCATTAAGTTATACTGTTGTTGTGTTCTTTTTACTCTTCCTGTTGTCTGGATGACATTTCAATGAAGATGAAGGTTCTCTGGTTCTGCCACAGCTCTGGATTCATCTCCTCTCTGCCTGGTTTTATTATTTGTTTTATAACTGTTTATGTTCAGAAGTTGGAACCGGGTAGGAATCCTCACGGCCTCTGCTGCTTCCTGTAGCTTTTTGTTTAGGCCCCAGGCCTGCAGTGCCTTACAAATGGGCTGAACTTTATGCACTGCGAGCAGTCCCATTGAAGTCAAGGGAAGTAATCCCAGTGTGTAAATGTAAGCACAGAGCAGGAGCGGGCCCTTACTTGTTGTTTTTTAGCTGTGTTTCTGTTGTTGCTGGACTATTTGATCTGACTTTGGGGTAATTTGCAGTCTGCTTGTTCATCCATGTCTTTTGTAAAGATTGCCAAGAGGGCCCAGCTCATTGGATGGATGCTCTTTTACTGCGGAGTAATACAAACCTAAACCATTAAAATGATTAGGTTTTATATTTATAAAAAGAGCCCATCACTCTCTCTTTAGTTGCAAATACAAAGGTGAAGGGACCAAGAGCAGGTTGGTTGGTTTTGTTTGGTTTGTTTTAAAAACACCTTCCTGCCTCCCTAAGCCTTCAGGACTAATAACTCCCCAGCACACCTTATCTCAATTACATCCTCTTCCATCCATTCCCTTCCCGACAGAGAATGGACTGTAGATGTACCAGACCAATGGGGTGTTACAGCGCTGAAGATCCTTCACTGAAAGCTTCCCACCACCATTCTTCTCCCACTAAAACCAGTGAGACTGTAAGACTGAGCATCCCAGCTGCGCTCTGCCACCCTTGTATCACATCAGGAGAGAGGTGGTCGCCTGGTCCTAAACCATTCAGTGCTTCATGTGTCAAAAACCAAACACCTTGAATTGCACTAGAAATATCCTGGGAGCCAGAGCAGATCCCAGCGCTAGGGTCCCAGAATCCTGTTTGAAGAGCACAGATAAGGAAACAGGAGGTGACAGCCTGCAGGAACTGCCAGCTAGTCCTCAGGTGATAACGGGATTCCCACACTGCAAACCTGAGCACCGAAAGCTGGCAAGGCCCTGAGGTGCTGATCCAAATCCCATTGAAATCACTGGGATTCTTTCCATTGACGTCAGCAGGATTGGGATCAGGTTCCCAGCCACTTAAAATATCCTCCACTTTCCCTAGTTTACCAGGCCTAATCCTACTCTCCAGGCAGAGCACGCTACTGCCAGGGGCAGCAGAACTGAGGGGGCAGATGTAAAATATTTTTTCTCTTTGAATGACTTTTCTTTTGTGTCCTGGTCAGGGCCGGATTTAGGGACAGGGGACTGCCTGGGGTGCCAGGCTTGGGGGGTGCCGGGCTCAGGGTGCTGTTTTTGTTGGTAGCAATAAAAGGGAAATAGAATGTTTGAAGTAAAATGCCCCTAATTGTGGCCCTGTTAACGTTCTAAGTCTGTCGCCTGCTGTCACACTGGTTAATACTTGTCCACCCGGTGTTGGTGCGCAGTTCAATTTCTTGATGTTAGTACATTTCCGTTATTCTTAAAACTAAGATGTTTCTATCAGATTTACAGATCCTAGTCTGCAAATGCATCATCTTATGTGAGAGAGAGAAATCGTGCATCAAAGTCATGAAATGAGCTACAAATGTGATTAAAAAATAAAGTATTCAAAGGTTTAACAAATGGAGGGGGGGTGTGTCAAAGATGTTCCTCACCTGAGGCGTCATTTGCTGTGGGGCCAGCCCTGGTCCTGGTACCTCTAAGAATACAGGTTTCAGAGTAGCAGCCGTGTTCGTCTGTATCCGCAAAAAGAACAGGAGGACTTGTGGCAGCTTCGAGACTAACCAATTTATTTGAGCATAAGCTTTCGTGAGCTGCAGCTCACTTCATCGGAACCGCCCCCCTGTCCCCTGACTGCCCCCAGGGACCTCCGGCCCCTTATCCAACCCCCCAGCCCTCTTACTATGCTGCTCAGAGCAGCGTGTCTGGCAGCTGTGCTGCCCGGCCAGAGCTAGACACGCTGCCGCTCTGCCCTGCAGGAGTGCGTAGCCCTGCCGCCCAGAGCACTGCCCGTGTGGCTGCGGGGGAGCGGGAAAAGCGGGGGAGGGGCCGGGGACTAGACTCCCTGGCAGGGAGCTCAGGGGCCAGGCGGACGGTCCCGCAGGCTGTATGTGGCCCGCGGGCCGTAGTTTCCCCACCTCTGTCTTTTGAAGAGTCTGCAGTTCGTACTAGTGCTCGTAGCGTAGATGGCCTCTGCAGTGTGTATAGGAGAGGCTAGGGTTACACTTTTCTCTGAGCAAAGCTTGTAGTCCACCATGTCTTCCAGAGAAGTTTGCAGCTCCATCAAATGCACAAGCAGCCCTCTGTTTGGGGTCCAACTGACAAGCATTTAATTATTCATAATATGCTCAAACGTCCCTCAGAATCCATACAGTGTCACATGCCCTAAATGCTCCAGGGAAGATACCTGGTAATGATGGTTTGCCTGTTGAGTTTGGGACTGACTTTTTGGGACTGACTTGCTCCAGGTTTTTCAGGAGAACGTCAGGGAGATGATATTACCACTTTGTTCTTGAGCAATTCTCACCCTTTTGCTTAAGAAGGGTGTCATAAATATAAAGCGAAGGGTAAACCCCTTTTAAAATCCCTCCTGGCCAGAGGAAAAATCCTCTCACCTGTAAAGGGTTAAGAAGCTAAAGGTAACCTCGCTGGCAGCTGACCAAAATGACCAATGAGGAGACAAGATACTTTCAAAAGCTGGGAGGAGGGAGAGAAACAAAGGGTCTGTGTCTGTCTGTATGCTGCTTTTGCCGGGGATAGACCAGGAATGGAGTCTTAGAACTTTTAGTAAGTAATCTAGCTAGGTATGTGTTAGACTATGATTTCTTTAAATGGCTGAGAAAAGAATTGTGCTGAATAGAATGACTATTTCTGTCTGTGTGTCTTTTTTGTAACTTAAGGTTTTGCCTAGAGGGATTCTCTATGTTTTAAATCTAATTACCCTGTAAGGTATCTACCATCCTGATTTTACAGGGGTGATTCCTTTACTTCTGTTTACTTCTATTTCTATTAAAAGTCTTCTTGTAAGAAAACTGAATGCTTTTTCATTGTTCTCAGATCCAAGGGTTTGGGTCTGTGGTCACCTATGCAAATTTGTGAGGATTTTTACCAAACCTTTCCCAGGAAGTGGGGTGCAAGGGTTGGGAGGATTTTGGGGGGAAAGACGTGTCCAAACTACGTTTCCCAGTAAACCCAGTTAGAGTTTGGTGGTGGCAGTGGATATTCCAAGGACAAAGGATCAAATTAATTTGTACCTTGGGGAAGTTTTAACCTAAGCTGGTAAAAGTAAGCTTAGGAGGTTTTCATGCAGGTCCCCACATCTGTACCCTAGAGTTCAGAGTGGGGGAGGAACCTTGACAAAGGGGTATCTTGGAGAGGGAAAGGATTGGAGATCTGTGTCCCTGCGGTGCTCCAACTATAAACTTTTCTCAAAGGCCTTGGCAAACAGACTGAAAACTGTGATTGGGTTTGTTGTGCGCCATGACCAGACCCATTGTATCTTCCATAGGTCCACTTTTAACAACCTTTGCCTATTGTGGGTTGTAGTTTTGGCTAAAATATATTTGATTTGCACATTGGTTGGTGTCCCTTGATCAGGAGACAGCTTTTGATCAATGCCGGGAGTATTCCATGAAACGTCGGACTTGATCAGATGCAGCATTCAGAAGGTTATTGAAAGTTACCTAGAAACAGAGAAATGCAATAAGTTGAGTGGCTGCAGGGTCTTGTTTTGTTTTGCCAATAATGTATCCTGTTCATAATTTTCCATTTTCTCTGTATCCAGGTTGCCTTAAATCATCGTGACTGTGTTACACTCAATGCATTTTTTTGTTATTTTATCCCCCTCTCCTGTCATCTAGATCACGTTACACTGAGATGAAAGGTCTTTCAATCTGCCACAGCTCCACAGCCAGCTCCTCCCTACCTGGTTTCATCATTTTCTTCATTACATTTTGTGTTCACAAGCTGGAATCAGGTAGGAATGTCCGTGACTTCTGCTGCTGCTTACAGGATTTATTCATTTGTATGATTTCTACAATTATGATGGGTTCCCTGAACCACTGAACCTGACCCTTCTGCCAGCCTGGGCACCCCCTTGGGAAAAATTAGCAGATGCTCCACACCCACTGGCAGCCAAGCTCCCCCTGCCTCGCCGCCTCCCCTCTTCCCATTCTGAGCATGCCATGTCCCCGCTCCTCCCCTCCCTCCCAGTGCTTCTCCCACTGCCTAACAGCTGTTTGGTGGCGCTTTCCATCAGGGAGGGGGAGGAGCAGGGATGCAGTGCGCTCAGGGGAGGAGGTGGAGAAGAGGCAGGGCAGAGGCGGGGACTTGGGGGAAGGGTGGAATGTGGGGGGGGAGGGGGCGGGGCTAGGGTGGGAAAAGGTGGGGTGCACGGGGAATTTGTGGAAGGCTGTGGAATTGGGGTTGGGCGAGGGCAGTTCAGGGGGGGCTGTGGGAGGGGGAGTCGAGCACCCACAGGGCAGAGGAGAAGTCTGCACTTATGCAGGGACCTCCATTGGCCCTCCTCCTCACAGGCATCCCATAAACTTACAGGAAAACAAATCCATCGACAGCCCATTGTTTCTTGCTTAAGAGTCATCAGGTTCCTGAAGTACCCTTAATGGCCCTCACTTGGCATAACCACATTAGTAACAGTAACATCAGTTTACACTTCATATTTCTAACTTCAGACATAGAAATGAGACATGCATACAGATAGGATGAACACATTCAGCAGATTATATCCATTCCAAGGGTATGTCACGTAACTGGAAATGCTTTTTCAAAATTTGTCATGTCGTATTCATAAGCGTATTTCCATAAAGAATATGGAGTGCAATGTAACACTATTTAACTACATTATACAAAACTGAACAAAAATCAGCACAAAGTCCCAAGCGTATCAACATCAGTAAAAAAATAAATGAATTCTTATGAGCTGGGCGAAATCTTGTTTTGGATTGAGTTGACCTTGTTCAAATTGGTGTGTGAATGCACCCTTTCACTGAACATAGCTGTAAAAGAGAGTAAAGTGGCCACACCTAAAACAAGGCTAAATAGAGTCTGCGGAGAGGCTAGGGCTATGTCCACACTACAGACCATAGAGCGGCACAGCTGTACCACTGCAGCTGCGCAACTGTAAAGTCTCATGTAGCTGCTCTATGCATAATTAAACCACCCTTAACGAGCAGCGGAGGAGACATTCTCTTGCTGACACAGTGCTGTCCACACCAGCGCTTTTATCGGTGAAGTTTATGTCGGTCAGGGGGGTGACCTGCCCGACAAAAGTTTGACCCACAAATGTGCTAGTGTAGACCACACCTAGCACTGTGGATGTGTTGGGTGTGGGGAGGAGGTGGCAAAGACAGGGAGGAGGTTTTCCACTGGGTATTGTGACCCGGTGAGCACGGGAGTGTGAGATTTGAGAGAGCGAACACACAGAACTGACAGCAGACAAGAACAGAGAGAGAGAGGCGGAGACAAAAAAAAAAAGCAAAGAAGTCAAGCAGGAGCTGTGACCACAGTGCAATGCTGGGAAAAGCGACAGAGAGAACTTTTGAGTCTGTTGGCTAGGAAGGCTTGGGGCTGGAAGCTACAAAACTGCTCCTTTCGCTTTTGGTTCCTCCTGCATTTGGAGAAGCAGGACTTGGTACGTTCCTTGTAAATAAAAAAGATTGCAGCAAAGAGAATACCAGGCTCTATCAATTTTCTACTTCCAACAGGCCCCAAAACTGGACTGGCTGCTGAGGTTGAAAAGGGGTAACAATACAGTAAAATGTCTCCCCGGGCCTTCAGGATTCACAACTACACCTCATCCATCCAGTTTCTTAATATGGCCCTCCTTGAGTGTCCTCCTCAACATGCTCGTTTTCTTCTCAAAACCCTCATCAGCTTGGACTGTGCAGGCGCAGATTGCATAGAAACCAGAGGGCAAAGGAGTTCTAGTATTTAAGACTCTTCATTGAAGGTCTCCTGGCCACCTGTCTGTCCCCCATTTTAAAACTGAGGGGAGAGGCGGGGGGGGGGGGGGGGGGGGGAGTATTAGCTCAAACATCCCAGCTGACTTCACAGAGCTCATGAGCAAAATACTCCCTGTGAGCTGCAAGTCATGCAAATGGCTGACTGTAGGAAACCTTCTCTTCTTTCTCTCTATTGATGCCAGTCGAGCAGTCTCGGAGTGAAGCAGGGGCTCTGTGGAAAGGCCAGTAATGACGTCATATAACAGAAGACTGTATCGGACACAAAAGGAGGCAGAAATGAAGTAGCACAGTCTGGCATCTCCTAATATTTAAGTGCTTTGTTTGGCAACCTTAGCTCCTGATTGAGTAAAGCAGGGATTCTCAAACGAGTGGTCATGACCCCTTGGGAGTTGCGAGGTTATTACATGGGGGTCACGTGCTGTCAATCTCCACCCCGAAGCCCTACTTTGCCTCCAGCATTTATAATAGTATTTGTTTAAAAGTTGTGTTTTTAATTTATAAGGGAGGTCACACTCAGGCTTGCTGTGTGAAATGGGTCACCAGTACAAAAGTGTGAGAACCACTGGAGTAAAGCATATAAGCTTATGCTTAAAGTTAAACACATGCTTAAGTTTCCTTCCTAAAGAAAGATTCTTTCCTGAATGGTACCCTAATAATGTTCTTTAACTTAGTTTATATGTTTTCTAACATTCAAAAAACTTAAAAACTGTTTCAAACAGAAAGCAATGATTTGAAATGTTTGCAAATGCAAATTAATTCTGCCTGGAGCTGCTTGTAAGGGTAATGGCAGAAAGTATTTCAGCTGCCATTAAAACGAATATAAATTATGGTTATCCAAATGCATTGTTTGTTGTAAAATTCATATATAAATTCAGGACACATCCTAGCCAATGACCGAGCACTGCAATAGAGACATAGGAAATACACACAAAGAGATTCCAATTTATGAGTGTCATTGATTAAAAGGGAATATGATGTACATTTACTTTATTTGTTTTATCTTCTTTGTGCGTTTGGCAGCTCGGTTCACAGTGATTGGACCTGATCACCCTGTCACTGCCATTGTGGGTGAGGACATTGTGTTACCCTGTCACCTGTTCCCCAGGATGAGCGCAGAGAACATGGAGGTGAGATGGTTCCGATCTGAGTTCACTTCAGTTGTGCACCTGTATCAGCATGGGAAGGATGAGTATGGGCAGCAGATGCCAGAATATCATGAAAGGACGGAGCTTTTGAAAGCCGGCATCATGGTTGGAAATGTTGCCTTGGGGATTGTGAATGTCAGACCCTCTGATGAAGGACAGTACCACTGTTTTGTTCAAGATGGTATCTTTAATGAAGAAGCTGTATTGGAACTGAAGGTAGAAGGTCAGTAAAATGTGTCTGTAAAAGTCCACAAAAGTACTTAGGCACCTAACTCCCCATGTCAGACACCGAAGTCCAAAATTCAGGTGCCCACGAAATCCTCCAATTAGTCATTAAATGAGATCCTAAATTAGTCATTGGACCAGAGAGAGAGAGTGAGAATAATCTGGAGGCCAATGATCAGGGCTCTCATGTGTTAGAAGGAGACCCAAGGTCTAGTCCTCCTTCTCCAATGACTGCAAATAATTATTTGTCCTAAGTGAAACAGCTTCAGCAGGAGAGAATGAAAGAGCTCCACATCAGAATATCCCAGAGCCCAGTGGTCAGAGCACACTCATGGGCAGTAGGAGATCCCTGTTCACATCCTTTCCCCCCCATTAAGCAGAGGGGGTAGTTGAACCAGGGGTCTCCCACATCGTCAGCAAGTGCTGTAAAAACTGGGACAAAAATTCTATGGGAGATACCAGCACCAGTGCAGATTGTAAAAAGTGGCTTAGGTGACTGACTCCAGGAGAGTGTGCCAGGCTGTGGGTCACAAGCACAAATAGGGGCCTCAATCCAGCCTGGGTTCGGACCGCTAGGATACACCTTTCCTATCAACATCTGTTCTGGGCAGTTTTAGGCAGCTTCCTCCCTAGATGCTGGATTTTGTGGATCCCATTCTCAGGCACTGATCTCTCCCCTAACTCGGGCTTTGTGGATTCCAGTGGTTTTCTAAGCATCTTAAAAGTTAGGCCACTATTGCAACACCAGTTCTCTTTGTGGAGTTGGGCCTGAGTGTTTATCATTTTGCAAATTGTTACCCTTAAATCCCCTTTCACTTCCCTGTTTCCCCTATCAGCAGTGCTGGTGTTTGTGCCTTGGGAACATTTCAGCCTCTGCACAGGCTTTCTGCCCAAATGAGGGAATGGACAATATCCCTAGACATTAGGGAGTTGCTCATCCCCAGAAGACCGAGACACCCACAAATAGTGGGTTTCATTTTATCCCAGGGGCGAGGGAGAGCCTCACTGGATATTTAGCAATAGCAGCAGCTGGTTCTTAGTTCCTGGTCCAAGCTCAGTTTCTTTTAGAGGCCGAATTCTGTCCCTCCTTTAGAATTCAGGAAGAAAATGGAGAATGCCTAACGTGTTTCCTATGGCAACGGGTTAGATCTCTGACTCGCTTCGCACAAAACAGCCAGAAGAGGAGATGATGGTGCCTAAACCAGCCAATGGGAAATGTCAACCACAGAGGTGTGGCTTAAGCCCTGGCCCCGCACTGACAGACGGACAGCTAAGTGCAGGCTGCAGGGAGGTGCCTGTCTCTACTGGTGATCCGTGAATGGGAACCAGACAGCACAGATGCATAAGTCATTTCTTCAGGGCTGGATTAACGCTGGGGCTTTAGGGGCTGCAGCCCCAGGCTAAGGGGGAGCCCTGCAAAAAGATCTCTGGGCTGCCAAAGTCCAGATCATTTTGCAGGGGCGCCCGGGCTGCAGCCCATAAAGCCCCTGTGTTATCCAGCCCTGCCTGGCAGGGCCGTGGAGGCAGCTCCATGTGCTGCCATTCCCTACCCTCCGCTGGGCTGGAGCTGTGAGCACTGGCTCACAGCAATCGGGGAGGGAAGCTCCGTCCACGCACTGCCCTCGCCTGCAGATGGTTTCTCCCCCCCCATCTCCCATTGTCCAGGAACCACACCCAATGGGAGCTGCGGGGGCGGAGTCTGCAGGTGAGAGCAGGATGCGGAGCCACCTGCCCCACCCTCTGGGTCTGCAGCCAGAGATATGCCGGCAGCTTCTAAGAGCAGCATGGGCCAGGGTAGGCAGGGAACCAACCCCCTGCCCCAGCCCTGAGCCCCCTCCTGCACCCTCACTCCCGCTCAGACCCCAACCTCCTGCCCTGAACCCCCTCCTGCGCTCCAAACCCCTTGGCCCCAGCCTGGAGCCCCCTCCTGCACCCCAAAGCCATCATCTCCAGTCCCACCCCAGAACCCGCACCCCCAATCAGCACGCACCCCTTCCCACACCCCAACCCTCTGCCCCAGCCTGGAGCCCCTTCCTGCACTCTGAACCCCTCATTTTTGGCCCCACTCCAGAGCCTAGGGGAAGCCCCGAGCCTCTGCCCCCACTCATGTGATCATTTTGTTTGAAATTAGGATGAAGACTTTATACAGGGAGGGGCCCCACAAAATCTGATAGCCCTGGGCCCACAGAAGAGTTAATCCGGTCCTGCATTTCTTGCGGGAATTAATTAGGTGCCTGCCCCATTCCACACGAAATAAGCAGAGGAGGAGGTGCCCACCTTATAACTTTTAGCCCAGTGGTTAGAGCACTCAGCTGGGCTGTGGAACACCAGCTTCAATTCCTCTCTTTCTGCAGGGTGGAGAAAGGAATCAAACAGGATCATCCATCTCTAAAGAGAGTGCTCTAAACACTGAGCTATGGGAAATCCTAATGTGAGGCTCCCTCAGTCTCTACTGTTGAAGTTGTTCCAGGTTGGATAAATAATGAAAGGGTGATTGGAGCAGGAGGACTGGACCCAGGGTTTTCCACCTCCCAGGGGAGTGCACTAACCTCTGGGCAACAGAGCCTCTCTCTCTGGCCTAGCGACTATTTAAGTATTTGTACAAAACAGAACAGTCATTGGGCCAGAGAGAGAGAGGCAAGATTTTTCTGTGTCATAATCCTTCACTTTATCTGTTCATGCTAAGAAGTTACAGGTTAAATATTCAATGCCACCCTTCACTGCAGGTATAAATTGATCTCGGGTGGGACAGTAGTGAAAAAAGGACATTTTTCCTCACCTCAATTACAATCAAAACAGAAACTTTGTTCAGCGAGAGTTACAATTGCATCAGGACCCACTGCACCAACTCGAACACCGCTGGTGAAAAGGAATGTGCTCCGTCAGCCACAGCTTTTGGACTTGAATTAGTTCGTGGAAGACATATGGCCTGTGTGATGCAGGAGGTCAGACTGGATGATCACAGTGGTCCTTTCTGGCCTTAAAAATCTACTGGCTCTGTGAACATGAAACCTTCAAAGCCTAGAAATCAGAAATCCAAGAGAAATTCTTTTGCATTCCTTGCCCATTTCACATCCCCTACTAAACTGCAGATTACACACTCCCACGCTCTGCAAGGCTTTCACTTCCATCTCTGAGGCCGCAGGCCTGCAAAATGCTTAACAAGTACTTAAGTTTCATTAAAGTCAAGTTTCCTGTTTCTACAAATATCAGTCATGAAGAAAGTGTATTCAATCATTTTATTGAAAATGTAAACTTTTATATGCTCGGCTGTATATGTATATCATTTAACACTGGTTCATTTTACTCTAGCTTCAGGCTCTGCACCTCAAATCTCTGTTGAGGGTTATCAGGATGGAGGGATCCGAATAGTGTGTCAGTTGGCTGGATGGTACCCAGAGCCCGAGGTGCTGTGGAGAGATCGCAGAGGGCAGCTTTTATCTCCCTCGACTGAAACAAAATCCCAAGATGGACGTGGGCTCTTTGAAATAAAAAGTTCTATCATTATAACAGAAAATTCAAACCAGAATTTAGCCTGTTCGATAAGGAACGCTTACTTCAGCCTAGAAGAGGAACCCTCAACTTTTTATATATCAGGTGAGTTACCACCAAAACCAAACACTGATATCCCAAACTGTGGGGAGAAGAAATAAAATCTAGGTTGCTAAATAATACAAAAGTTAAAATATTTCCTCACAAAAAATACGTTAAGTTAAGGTTCAGAACACAATTTAGGGTGAAATACGTTCCAGGGATGTAGTAATTATCCCAGAAACAAGCATTTTTGACAAAGGAAATTCAGAATTAAGGTTAAATTTAAAAGAAATCCAAATGTACTTCTGCATAGAAATGCCCTATGGATATGATTATAATAAAAACATGATGGTTGGTGTTTGAGGTCCCATATAACAATAAACTGGTATTTTATTTATGTCTCTTTCTATTAATGTATATTTAAGCTGAAATTAGATTTCTTTTTCTCATACAGCCACCACAGGGCAGTGTTAAGGTATATTGGGGCCCTTACTGATTGGTTGGACTTTCCGCCTCCTGGTGGTCTGGTGGATCAAGGACTGGGCTCCTTGCCCCAGGGACTGTAGAGTGGGAGCTGTGATATGCTGTGGTCTCCTCAACATAGAGGAAATTTGTGACTGAGTCTCTGGCTCATGAAGGGTCAGAAGCAAGGCAGGTCCAAGAAAGTCTGGAGCCCTCTGAACAGTCATTTGAGTGTGTCACTCACCAGAAGGTCCACATTTTAATTTGAAATTTGATTTCTCATCCTCTAGCAAACTTCACTCAGGGAAGGGGGTTGCCATAACAACAAAATGCTGTGGGCCTGATCCAAAGCCATTAAAGATGTTAATAGGATTTGGATCAGTTCCTTCGTACCCATTTAACAGATCAGCTCCTTTGCCAGCTGACGTGAAGAGTATTTTAATATTTATCTGCCCCCCCCCCCCCCCCCCAATAATTATTTATTTCCACTCTTAAATCATCAGATTTTCTTTTACTATGGAAATTTCTTGCTGTTACAAAAGTTTTAATTTTACTAAAATGTAAGTTTTCTGTTGGGAAATGTAATGATTACCTATAATTTCTCTTCCTAAATGTTTTAACTGTAGCATTAATTTCATGAAAAGAAGGAGGCACTTTCCCCTGAGTTGGCTCCTGAGTTGGATGATGGGTTCAGAAGCACCAGTTATCCAACAGCATGAAGACTGTGTATAAGGACAACCAGAATTAAAATATAAACAAACAAACCCACTAATCATTTTATATATATACATGCTAAGCCATGTGTGCACACACAAAACACCTTAAATGAAAATTGGATTCAAAAGTTAGGAAATACCAGAATTCAGGTTCCCTGTGCATTCTAAATTTGGCCCCTTTGTCTCTATGCACTATGATACAGTTTCTAATACCATGATTACATACTATTTCCCCTTGCTTCCAAAAGGGCCACTGAACTGCCATACCCATGAGACCATCCTTTCTCTTCCTGGAATTCCCTGCCTCATTCTTTCCACACTTTCCAGCTTGTGAAAGAAATGAGGCCAGGGTCCTACAGGCAACACCCTCCTTCACTGCACAGCCCAGATTCATCCCCAGAGCAGGTGCCTCCAGTGCACTGATTGAGGCAAGAGTTCTGTGGAGGAGGGAGGAATAGTATGTGATCATCTACTTAAAGATTGTGTCATAAGGCATATACACAAAGGGACCAAATTTAGGTTAACATAGGAGCAGCCATACGGGGTCAGACCAAAGGTCCATCTAGCCCAGTATCCTGTCTTCTGACAGTGGCCAATGCCAGGTGCCCCAGAGGGAATGAACAGAACAGGGAATCATCAAGTGATCCCTTGTTGCTCATTCCCAGCTCCTGGCAAACAGAGGCTAAGAACACCATCCCTGCCTATCCTGGCTAATAGCCATTGATGGACCTATCCTCCATGAATTTATCTAATCTTTTTTGAACGCTGTTATGGTCTTGGCTTTCACAACATCTTCTGGCAAGGAGTTCCACAGGTTGACTGTGCGTTGTGTGAGGAAATACTCCCTTTTATTTGTTTTAAACCTGCTGCCTATTAATTTCATTTGGTTGACCCCGAGTTCTTGTGTTATGAGAAATAGTAAACAACACTTCTTTATCTACTTTCTCTACACCAGTCATAATTTTATAGACCTCAATCATATCTCCCCTTAGCCTTCTCTTTTCCAAGCTGAAAAGTTCCAGTCTTATTAATCTCTCCTCATGCGGAAACTGTTCCATATCCCTAATCATCTTTTCTGAACCTTTTCCAATTCCAATATATATTTTTTGAGGCAGAGTGACCACATCTGAAGACCGTGTTCAAGATGTGGGCGTACCATGGATTTATATAGAGGCAATATGATATTTTCTGTCCTATTATCTATCCCTTTCTTAATTAGTCCCAATATTCTGTTCGCTTTTTTGACTTCCGCTGCTTATTGAGTGGATGTTTTCAAAGAACTATCCACAGTGACTCCAAGATCTCTTTCTTGAGTGGTAACAGCTAATTTAGACCCCATCATTGTATATGTATAGTTAGGATTATGCTTTCCAATGTGCGTTACTTTGCATTTATCAACATTAAATTTCATCTGCCATTTTGTTGCCCGGTCACCCAGTTTTGAGAGGTCCTTTTGTAGCTCTTCACAGTCTGCCTGGGTCTTAACTATCTTTAGTAATTTTGTATCCTCTGCAAATTTTGCCACCTCAATGTTTATCCCTTTTTCCAGATCATTTATGAATATGTTGAATAGGACTAGTCCTAGAACAGGCCCCTGGGGGAAACCACAATTTACCTCTCTCCAGTCCGAAAACTGGTTGCACTGTCTCTTTGCCCAACCAAGCTCAGATGTAACCCCACACTCCAGCTCTTTGTCAGATGAGACTCCCCTCTCGCTTCCCCTGTTCCCTGTCTCCCTACTGGTTCTCAGTCTCCTTGACAGGCCTTGTTCTAGTCTGTCCCCCTGGCCCCCTTTCCTCATCTGGTCTCAGTTCTCACTTTTAGTCCTGCCACTCCCATTTCCCTCACTGGTTCCCAGTCTCCATCTCCACCTCATTCCCAGTCACAGATTCTCTCTCACTCCAGAACCGGTCTCAACAAGCAGTTTGTTCCAGTCTAGTCCTTCGCCTCCTTCCGGGTCGAGCTTCCCTCCCCCTCTTAAATCCTAGTCAGTCCCCTTCTACCTCCGCTCTGCCTAGACACCAGCAGAGTGGGCACTGAGAGCACAGGAGAGACAGGCCCCCTGATGTCTATTCTAGTGCCCAACCCCGCACCAGCTTGGAGCTGGGACAGCTCAGCTTTGCTCTTTTATCCTTGACCTGGAGCGTGGGGATGTCACATGTGAAGTCTGGTCAGCAGTAGGGGCTGTGAGGGGATGGAGCATGCTCTGTGAGGACAAAACCTTCGGAGAATTTTACTGTTAAACTCTAAGAACTCTACCGAGAGTGCACAAAATTTTTCAGAGGCTTATCACTTGGCCAATTATTGCATGGATTTTCACAGGGAAAGGGCACAAAAGTCACACTCTGCTGAATATCAAGTTTCTGCTCAAAAGCCCAGGGCACTAAAGCTTCTCCTAGAAAAAGTCATCAGATTTTTTTTTTTTTTAAATGTCAAAACAATGTGTTATTCTCTAACCTCCTTCTCAGAAACATTGGAACCATTTTGGCTGAAACTTGTTTTAAAAAAAAAAAAAAAAAAAAAAATTTCAGCCTGAGGCAGATGCCCAGCATGGAACTTTTCTGCCCAGATGACTAAAGTTTGGCAAAGTTAGTGAGCAGCTGAAAAGAAGGCCCTAAATGGGAAGGGTGGAGCCACCTTGATAACAGGTGATGTGACCAGGCCCACTTATTTATGCTGGCAGAGGCAGGGGGTGGCGATGTGGGTCACGTGAAGGCCTCGCGTCGGCATGACGTGGTCCATGCAGGCCCCTCCCCTTTTTTCCCCGTGGCCCATACAGGCCCCCCCCACTTTTCTGGCAGTGCCCCCCAGGCCCTTTTTTCTACTGGTGCCTCTGTATGCTGGAGAGGGGAAGACTAAGACAGGGAGAGTCTGGTAGCACTTCACATAGTATTGAATGGTGTGTTAAATACTATCAAAAGTGTGTGAGCAGAACCTCGCTTTAAAATTGGTTTCTGCCCATTTTTATCTTGCAGGGAGCAATTTTTCCCACACTTTTTTCAAACAAATCCTGATGTAATACATTTTTCTAGAATAAAAGTGTGCACTGTTCGTCATTCCAATCTATAGCATAGTGTTTGTTATTTCCAAACTGATGTGGGCTTTGTGTTTCAGATTTCTTTTTCCCAAGAATGTCTCCTTGGCCGGTGGTTTGGAGTGTGACTCTGGTGATTTCGTTGGTGTTCGTCAGCCTTACTCTTTTTCTGCTCAAATTAAGAGGTAAAGCTGGAAAGGGGAAAATACCGTGTAATCAGAATGAGATTTTCTCCGTAGAAAAGACCGTTTAGACTTTTCTACATGAGAAAGTTACATCATCTTAAGGTGTGAAATTAAATGGATTTTATTAAACCAATGCAAACCTCTGTGTGGACACATCAATTTAAGTGGAGTTTATTTCAGGTTAACTTAAACCTGTTCCTATTCATCTTAAAATAAGCCGACACTTTGGTTTGCACCAGTTTAATTAGATTGTCAATGGAGTCTGAGGGAGTTAGGTTCCCAACTAGCACTGTAATTCAATGTGGTTGGGGGGGGGTTTAAGTACCCTTGGCTCGAACGAAAATCCTTGTCTTATGAAGTTTCTGCTGTTTAATTCTAGTGTGTTCAAAAGATTATTAGAGTATTAAAGAATGGCTTGTTATTTTGTTATGGAAGGCTCCATCCAGGAATGCCAGTACACAGAGTCTTCCAAGTTTTTCTTTTTTTTACTTTGTGTTAGTGTGTGAGCAAATGTTCAGCCTTGGGGAAGACAGGCTGTGTTGTTGTTAGTTTGGGGTTCTGCAAAGTTTCAGGAAGAGGGAACTGAACAAGAAAGGAACGAGGAGAGTTTGCTCATTGTCTTGATCTCAGGTTAGAGTCAATTCTTGAGGTATCAAATCTTGAGATTCTCTAGGAATCAAATGTCATGGATCCACACTCCAGCTCTTAAAGAGTCAATTGGAGGAATCCCTTCAGTTTGCCTCACATCCAAAGGATCTCACTCTTCCTTCAGAGTAGGCCTCACGCCTCATTGTTAGCCGGGGTTCTTTCAACCCAAAGCTCTTGGTAACTTTTACTCTGTGCGAGGTGGTGTCAGGAAATAAATCAGGCGAGACACGGCCTTCTGACCGATAGATGGCTGGCACAGACAGGACAACACAAGGGCTTTCACTTAAAGCTAAACTTTACTTAGTCTCAAGCATTTATACACACGTCCGCAACAGTTAGTAAAACACCCCCAACCCTTGATAATTACCGAAGCTGAGTGTGGCTCTCGAGTGGCACAGCGGCAGCCCGTCTGCCGGTGGGAAACACAAGGTGCATCCAGAGAGAGTCTAGTCCTGAAGAGTCCCCCTACCTCAAACTTTTCCCCCTTATTTATACATTAGTAATAGAATGACATGTCCCTTAAAGCAAACTTGTTAAGTAAGCAGTTTCAATGGTCAAGCGAGAGGTTCCTTCTGATTATCGATTAACCAGGTGTGGGTTTTTCCAGAGTTTGTAGTCTTGAGGCCCCAATAGACATTTCTGGGGCACATCCTGCTCTTCTAAGATGCATGTATCAGCAACTTCAACACAATTCTTATCAGGAAGGACGCGGGGTCAAGCTGTCCTCTCTGTGGCACCCAACTCCACCCCCACCCCCGCCGCGGTTAAACTGAGATTCCTGAATGGCCAATTTACAGCCTGCTTACTTGGCTGCTTTTAGCAATAAGCCATAATGGTTTTAGGCACTTTACTGGTTTGCCAAAGTCTCCCCGTACATCATCACCTGCTTAACTGAGCCTTTGGGCTCCAGCACTCAGGTTTTCCCAAGAGCTTTCACCAGGTAATCTACACTTAAACTCCTGAACAGAGGCTGGTATGCTCTTCAGGGACTTATGTGCCACAGCAAGTTTTTGCAGTGACATGAAACAGCCTTCTCAAAACAGAGTAGGATTTATTAGTCAACTGGCATCAATTCTTGGCGTTCCCTGGGAACCAAGCCCTGGTGCTAGGTGAAGTTCTTAAAAGAAACGATTGCCTGTGTGCTGTTTGTGACCATCTCTGTTCTAGGCCAGGTCTATGTGTAAATAAATCGAATTACACTCTGTGTCGCTGATTTCTCCTGCACTGGGCACCCAACCTGCAAGTCCCTGGAGAGCTGCAATGGCTTGGTAGAGCAGCATCATTATTATTACACAAGGACTCATAATGAAAAGATCCTTTTAAATCTAGAGTCACTGAAAAAGTCCTACATAATTTTATTTATATTTTCTTTTTTTAGGGAAACATCTCAACACTATCAGTAAGTTCCGTTTTCTCCTGGTAGAACCAATGTTATGCTCTGAAAGATTTTTGAATAAATGTGACAATGTCAACTTGAAAATCATAAGTAATACTAATTGCATAACTTATTATATCGGTAATGGGTAGGAAGCCAGTATTGGACATGTGTCTTCAGGAGGCAGCATGGAGTGGGTGACTGGGGGGACTGTGCTCTTGATGCCCATGGCAGAAATGGCTCCATGCCAGCTCCATAAAACAACTTCTGAGAGGGGCTGGTGGCAGCCCAGGATTGAAGTGAGGATGTGGTCACCCGGATCAGGATTCTGTGCACTGAGTGCCGACAGCCCTGGCATGTAGGTGACGCATGTGAGTTATAAGTGTGACCTTTCACCCAGCTCTCAAGGCTAGCATAAAGGCCACTGAGAGAATTTGGGCTGCCTTCTGCCTTTCCTTATAGAGCTGCACCTGATCAGACCCCTAGTGCAACTACACCAGTGTGAAAAGTGACTTGCACTGGTGTGGCTTATCCTGTGTCCAATCCCTAGGATTGTACTGATGTAAAACAATGCACAGTAGAGAGGCCAATTGATCAATGATTGGGGGGCAGGCAGGGGTTAATTTCACCCAGGAGAAGCTTTTACAGGATGTCCTTTTATTTCTGTTTATTGTTTAGGTAAACTTCAAGTAGACCTAGGTAAGGGCATTTCTCTCTCTCTCTCTCTCTCTCTCTCTGGTGCAGCCTTTTCTTGTGTTGATGAATCCTATTGATGCTGAATTTGTCTGGCTTAATTCTCATCCCCATCTATGTGTTTGCTTTCAGAGTGGAGGAGATCCCTAAGCGATGTAGGTAATTACAACTCATATTTAATCAATGGGAGATCCTGCTCCCTTTCACTGCACAAAAAACAAGAAGGAAAATGTAATATATTGTCCCTGTTCAGAGAAGACAGAGTCCTGAGGCTCAAAGGAGGGAGAGGAAAGGACTACCACAACTCGCCCTCCTTACACATTGCTCCCATGATTCTGGGAATGATCCCTGCTCCGAGTGACTGAGCAGTTATTGTCCGTTAGGATCCCAGCCCTGGTGTCAGGTAGAGGAACAAGAGTGACCAGCTCCAAGAGTTCAAACCAAGGAGTCACTCTACTCAGACTTCAAATTCTGCATCTTTTCTCTTCTCGCCTCTTTCCTCTCTCCACCAAATCCCAACTTTCTGCTGTTTTTAACCATCCTTTCCACCTTCTCCTTCATGAAATTAATGTCCAAACCCTCTTTCTCCTCTCCCCACCCCTAACTTCCTTCTCTTGTAGAAGCTCCTTGCTTCTAAAACAAAATCCCAATTTTAAAAACTGAAATCTGGACTGATAATTCTCTTTGGCTGGCTGGCCCTGATGACTAGCTACAGAATTTTAGTTAGGGATCTATTGAATCTTGTCATTATCTACAGAGCTCCAGATATGTGGCAGGATGGAGCAGGCATCATGCTGGCATCAACAAGAGAGAGCCAAGGTTTTAAAATGAAGTGAGGGAGGGCTCATCAGGGAGAAGATAACTGTGACCATGTGAATGATATGAGTGGAAATCTGCTGGGGCTTCCCTATGATTCCAGAGTCTCTAGTCCCCATCAGGGGAAGAGCAGGATGAGAAACATTCAGAGTCTCAGTCTCGGCTCAGCAAAACTTCTTGCTCTATCACCTCCCTCAAGAGTGACTCTCCTCTGCACTGTGCTGACATCTCAGAGCTGCTCCCCATTCAGAGCTGGGTACATCCTGGAGGCAGGAGATTCCCTGAGTTACTCCCCAGCTGGGGCAGATTCTGTCACTGACCCCATCAAACCCTCCCCCAGGGCTGAGCTCTGCCCCTCACGCTCTGATTCTCTCTCCCCAGCGAATGTGACTCTGGATCCAGACACGGCTCATCCCTACCTCGTCCTGTCTGAGGATCGGAAAAGTGTGAGCCGGGGAGACACGCGGCAGCAACTGCGCGACACCCCTGAGAGATTTGACACTGAGCGCTGGGTGCTGGGCTGTGAGGGATTCACCAGGGGGAGACATCGCTGGGAGGTGGAGGTGGGGGGTGGGCGATTCTGGGCTGTGGGGGTGGCCAGAGAGTCTGTGGGGAGGAAGGGAGGTATCAGCTGTAGCCCTGAGGGGGGGATCTGGGCTGTGGAGCGGTGGCTGGGTCAGTTCCGGGCTCTCACCTCCCCTGAGACCCCCCTGCCCCTGAGCCGGGCCCCCAGCAGGATCCGGGTTTGTCTGGACTGTGGCCGGGGGCAGGTGACATTTATCGATGCTGGTGACGAGGCCCCGATCTTCACTTTCCCGCCGGGCTCCGTCCCTGGGGAGAGAATCCGCCCCTGGCTCTGGGTGGGGGGGGGATCCTGGCTCCGCCTGTGCCCCTGAGACCCACAGCAGAGGGGGGAACCGGAAATCAGCCTCTCTAGCCTCACGGCTCCCAGTCTCTATGACCTTGGAGGACTCCCATCTACCCAGCCCCTGGAGCCTCATCTCTATGGCCCCTGGAAGCTCCTCCTCCCTCCCTCACTCCCTGCAGTTCCAGGAGACGGAGGGGGAGGAACCCCTGCAGCTGCAGGAGGGGCCCTGAGGGGCAGAGGCGGGGGCTGGGCAGGGGGCAGAACTAACAGCTGGGCTGGGGACAGGCAGATGCGGGGGGGGGCAGGGACCCAGCATGAATCAATCAGGGTTTGGGGGGTTGGGAGAAGCTGGAAACTCTGCAGCAGCTGGGAGCATTTTGTGCAGATCTGTGGGATTAGATCTCGCTGGGGCAGCAAGAGGGGAATGTATAAAATCAGGGGAAAGAAGGGAGCAGCCAAGGGAGATGATCTGTGGGAGGGAGGAGAGGAGAGTGGGAAAGACACAGGAAAATAAACAGGGATCACAAGTGAGGGCTAGAAAAATGCTGAGTAGAAAAGGAGAGTATGAAAGAAAAGGGAGAAGGAAAAGGAACATGAGAGGGACAGAGGGATTTATGATGTGTTACTGAAAGTGAGACTGTAAGTCATTAATTCCCTATATTAATTCCTGGGCATTGGTGCTATTTTAGTGCCATTAAGCAAACTGCTCTGAGTAGCTGTGGATCTCCTTACAATATGCTGTGGTCATTAAACTCTGTCTTAGCTCCTTTTACTTTCCTGCTTTCCACCTACTTATTGTAAAATAAAAACACTACAAACAATTCTTGTTTCCTTCACCTTTATGTCCCAGCTGTAAGTGTTGTGGGCAGCTCAAGAACATGAGGTCCAACCTCAGGGCAGTTACAAAGCCGGGCACAAACCCCCCACTGGTTGTCTGTTCTGTATTTAGATTTCACTCACCAGGTATCAACCGTGAACCCCTCAAGCACTAAAACAGCCTTAACATGGGCAGTGGGTGAAGCTTCCCCTGGGGGAGGCTAGTTCCCTGTCCCACCTCTTGCACCCCCATTCCACCCCCGTGCCCCCCCCAGGCCCTGTCCCCATTTCACCGCAGGCCCTGCCCAGCCACCACCATTCACTGCATCACTCTCCTGCCCGTGTGAGGGCAGCGTTGATAAGGGATGCGGCAAGGGGGGAGGGCTCTTGACGGGGAGGAGGGGTGAGGAGGGATGCGGAGCAGGTTGGGGGTCTTGCAGGCAGGGGATGGGTGAGAGGAGGGACACGGCAACGTGGAGATCTCACGGGGCTATGGAGTAGAGGAGGGACATGAGTGAGGTATGGGGAGTCTCACGGGCAAGGGGATGGAGGAGAGGAGGGACACAGTGAGTGATGGGTAGAGGCATCTTGCGGGTAGGGGGGGTGGATGAGAGGAGGGACAGGGTGCGCTGGGCAGTCCTGCGGGGAGGGTGGAGGAGAGGAGGGACACAGTGACCCGCGGGCTGGGAGATCTTGCAGGAGCTGGGGGATGAGGAGGGATGGGGGGGGGTTGTTGGGGGGTGGAGGAAAGGAGGGACATGGAGAGCGGTGGGGGGAGGATCTCACAGGGGACGGGGTGGAGGTGAGGAGGCACATGGCGAGCAGCGGGCAGGCATTTCACAGGGGCGGGGGGTGAGGAAGGATGTGGCGAGTGGCAGGCAGGGGGAGTGTCTCGCGGGGGTGAGGAGGGATGTGGCAGGCAGGGCTCTCTGAATGAGACACCCATGTGGAACGTTGGGGGTAGTTAATTCAGATAAGAAAGCAAGACATGATATGGATAGTATCAGAAACCACCACTGGTAGCTAAACCTGATGGCTAAATCTGACACGGGGCTGTTTTTCACACAACCCCTGGCGAAGAGCTATGAAAATTTTGGGGGCTAGGGAACCAAGGTTGGAGGGGCACCTGCGCACAGCAAACGATGCCCCTGTTTGGAAGGGAAAAAAAGAAAACGTGTGAGAATGAAGGACAGCGAAGGCTTTGAAATAGGGTTGCCACCACTGAGGTACAAAAAATCAGGACGTCCTCAGGCCATAAGCCTGGCACATGTCCCAGGGCAGCTACCTCCAAAAAGCATATGCTTCAGTGTTCACAGAATGGGAGGATTAGTTACAGACATTAGGTTTATTATTTTTAATTAAAAGGTATAAAAAGTTCATAATATTGGAAGTCCAAAATGGTATTAATTGTCATAGGAACATAAAGCCATTTCAGATATATGGAACCTTTCAGAGCAGTAACAGGCAATCAATGGTTGCAGTTTCAGCTTGCAGGCTACAGCCTGTATCCAGAAACATAATGTAACCATGTCCTTAGCTGTATTCAGTGCAATTGTCATTGATACCAGTGTCATGTGTGTCTAGATAGCCAAATACATATAACCAGTGTTACTGACTCTTGCAATTTTACCATGAGGGTGTCAGTATTTGGTGTTTTTATTCTGAAAGCACAAGCTTCTGGAATCAAATGATTGCTTGAGAATCACAGTTTTCACCAAGTATACCAATAAAAAAAATTTTAACTTGTGGTTTTGGAAAAAAAGTGAAAATATGAATCTAATGCACCCCTAAAGGCTCAGAAACAAAAAAAGAAAAGAACCCCAAACATATTTGGTTTTAAATCCTAATTCTTTGATGCATGATGTACCATATGATTTCTTGGGATTATCACTACTGTATATCTATGTTTAGTTAAAATTACAGTAGAAATTTGCCTCAGAGAGATTTCATACAAGAGAGTGTTATTAGGTTGACCCGAGTAGATGGCTGATGTTCAAGGCCCTGCGCACTGTTCTAGCTGAGAGTAGAATTTGATGACGAGTCTGGTATCTTTCATACAATCTAGTGTATTTACAAAGTATGTAGGAAGTTCTGTTTCCATTATCTAAGGAGGCACCAAACCATCCCACCCATCCAAAAAAACCTCAGAAATCTTCCTTTGCTCACTGCTCCAAACTCTATCAGTCAGCTTGTGACTGGGTGCGCACGCACACACACACACACACACACCACAAAAATTCCAGAGTGGCCTCGGGTCTTCTCTTTGCTATTGTGTCTTGCTCGCATGTGTAACCATTAACCTGGACAAAGGGAAGCTGCTACATTCATCCGTTTAAGGGGCTTTAAACCAACAATAGGCCAGTGCCCTTAGTGAATATGAGCGAAGTAAGTCAATCGTGAACCAGGTAGCACGATGACATACCTCTACACAGTCTTACCCAAAGTGATGGTGAACTAAGAACAACGAGAGTAATAAAATAAATAATTAAAAGGGGTGAAACTGCATTTACCGGGGAGTAGGTAAAAGTGAGAGCAACACAAGCCATCAAACACTGCTTAGGGGATTCTGTGCCACTGCACAGGGACAGAACTCATGTGCCATCCAGAATTTTCTTTTTCTCTGCAGAAAATACATTCTGCCAGAGACGTGCTGCAGTTACACCTTTCACCCACCAGGGGCCCCTGGGGGGGGCAAGGGGGCAATTGCCTTGGGGCCCAGGAGATTTCAGAGGGCCTGGGGACCCTGGCTGCCACCACTGCTGTGGTCCTGGTAGCGGTGGCCGGGAGCCCCAGGCTGTTTGAAATCACCCAGGCGTGCTGCAGGGCTCCTATGCGCACAGGCTGGATGGGTGCAGTGGCAGATTAGGGGGAGGAGAAGCTCCAGACCCCAGCAGGAGCTGCGCTGGGCAGGGTGGGGATAAAGGAGAAGCCCTGGACCTAAATTCCCTCTCAGCTACGCCCCTTCCCTGACCCCCACCAAGCCTAGCCCAGACCTGCTCTGGCTGGGGGACAGATGCCCCGGGCCGAGCCACTGGAGATGCTGCGACCGTGGAGAGGCACCTCTCAAGTGGCCCCGAGCTGTTTCGGTGAGAGAGGGCTGGGGGTAGTCCCCGGGGCAACCGGCACCCCAAACCCTTCATCACCAGCCTGACCCCTAACCCCGCATGCACAGCCAGAGCCCTCACCCAACCCGCACTCTAACCCTATGCCCCAGCCCTGAGCCCCCCTGAGACCGCTTGGCCCCAGCCCTACCACACACCTCCATATTGGTGCACATAACAAAAGTCATTCCGCACATGGACATAAAAAATTACAGGGAACACTGCCTTGGACCCCGGCAGAAGCCGCGCAGGGTGGGTGGGAGAAGCCCTGGACCTTGGGAGAAGACGTGGGGCTGAAGCCCCCAGTTTGGGACCCCCAGATGCCCTAGCAGCAGAAGCTGCAGGGCTAAAGCCCTGACCCCCCTCTATGCAGAGCTGGCCTGAGTCCCTCTCTCTCCCGTGCCCCCTGCAGGGAGCTGACTCTCACTCTCAGACTGTGGAGTAATTCAGCCCAAATTTACTCACCTTGGTATCGCCATTTCCCCCAACACCACACAGCCATGAATGGATTTAGCCTAGCAGGCAGGGTCAGCTTTAGCCCCATTTGGCAGGTGGATCTAGGGCACCCAGAGGTGAAGTGACTTTCCCAAAGCTAAGCAGGGAGTCAGTGACAGAGCAGAGAACCAAACCCAGCACCCCCAAGCCTCAGGTTTGTGCCTGAACCACTGGGCCACCCTTCCTACCCGAGGAGGGGGAACCTCCTCTGCCGCTTGGAGTGCATGGGTGGAGGCAGGCCCTAGAGAGAGCCGCCAGGAGGTGGGGAGCAGAGAGAGACGGGTAAAGGGACATGGGTGGGAAGTAAGAAGGGGGAAACATCAGGAAGGGGAGCAAGGACTTAGCCATGGTCTATACTGGGGCGGGGGGGGATCGATCTAAGTTACGCAACTTCAGCTACATGAATAACGTAGCTGAAGTCGACGTACTTAGATCGACTCACCGTGGTGTCTCCACCGCGGTGAGTCGCCGGCTGCTGCTCCCCCATTGACTCTGCCTGCGCCTCTCGCAGCGCCGGAGTACAGGAGTCAAAGGGAGAGAGCTCGGGGATTGATTTATCATGTCTAGACTCCCCAGGGCTTCAGGGCAGGAATTCAATGGGGACTTGGCTCCTGAGAAAATCCCAGCCCATATTTTGAGCCTGGGTGGTCTCTGGGATTTCTGTCTCTGTCAATTTAGTCTTCTGAAAACCACATTCATTGATTCACCACCATGTGACTCCAGTTTCATGTTATGTCCTGTACTACTAATGAATTAATAAACACCAATCACCCTTGGATAATTGAGGTCTCTCTTTAATTACTAAAAAGACTGAACCTGAACTGGTAAGACGTCGGAACATGTTAGGCTCCCAGTCTCCATTGCCACATTTCATTTCCCAGGTGGCTCTCATGTCATCAGCCGATTAGGACCAACAGTCACCTTGGGTTTGGGAGGAAAAATATCCCCCTCCACACCCCACCCAGCCCTCAGAATGAAACCTCCCAATCATCTCTGTTTCTACAGGAGAAAATCCAGGCCCATTTGAAGACTCTGAGGGAAGAGAGAGAAAAGTTCCTGGGATTTAAAGAGATTGGAGAGGGGAAAAGCCGGGAGTATTTGGTAGGTGCCTCCTGTTATTAACTTGTGGAGACGTGTGGTGAGAGGTCTGTTTGTAGTCAGAGTCCTCTGTGGTCTTGGTGAATGTGGGCATGTCTGTGTTTCTCCAGGATCATGGATTTTCTGTGTTAGGTTCATGAGCAGACTCTAAGCTCTCGTGTCAGTGAATGAGTTAAATTCTAGCCCTTGTGGCTTTCCCTGTGTCTGTCATTTCTTGCATTGTTGCATCATTTGATTCTTTTTTTGTTAATAAATTTGTTAGTCTCTAGGGTGCCACAAGTCCTCCTTTTCTTTTTTTGCCCTGGAACTTCTCTCTGTGTAATGCTGAGTCCTGCCTCCTGCTGCTCAGGATCTCCATGCTCAGAGGCCATTGATAACACAATGCCCTAACCACGTCAGCCAGGGAAACATCCGTTTTCAGAGACATTGGGGAGGAATGAAAAAGGTGTGAGAGAAACTTCTCCCAAGTTACTACAGGGTAGAGTCCAGTTTCAGAAATCTTAGGGTTTGCAAAGAAGTTCTCCCTCCTGCTCACTCAGTGAAAGGATCCCCCAGGCTGCTGCCATGTCCCTGACCCGTCCTTTCCCTGTTGCTTTTCAGAAACAGATAGAAAAGAAGAGGCAGCAAATTGTGGTTGATTTTCAGCAACGGCACCAATTCCTGGAGGAACACGAGCGGCTCCTGCTGGCCCAGCTGGAAAAGCTGGAGAAGGAGATAATGAAGATACAGAATGAAAATATCACCAAAGTCTCAGAGGAGATTTCCCGTCTCAGTGAGCTGATCAGTGAGCCGGAGGGGAAGTGTCAGAAGCCAGCGAGTGAATTCCTGCAGGTGAGACTGAGTTAGAAACATCCCAAATCCCAACACAGGGACAGGACAGTTCCTAAAACATGGGCATGGGAGTCCCGCAGTCAGAGAACACCGTGTAATTCTGTGTGTGCGTTCCTGAAATGTGAATGACCATTGGTCATTGCAGAGTCACAGACACATAGATATTGAGAGACCAAAGCCCCGTTAGCCCAGTGAATATATAGCAGTGTGGTCAGGGCAGAGCCTCTCTTCCCCATATTTGCAAAATCTCTTCCTTGGCATGTTGTGTGTGCGTCAGGTGGGACTGAAATTCTCTCTGTCTCTCACCCCCCTCCCCCAGGATGTCAGAAGCACCTTGAGCAGGTACCTGGCTCTCTCTCACTCCCCCTCACACTTCGACAATGCTGGGAAACAGCTTGGAGACGATGTTAGCACCGCATCTCCCCAGGGCGCTACAGCAAAATGTGTGGGGAAGGTCACAAGTTGGATACAAATCTCTCTGATCAGCTTCATCCTGAGGTTCTCACCCTTGCACAGAAGACTCTGGAATTATCCATTCAGTGGGAAGGCGTTGGAATGGGGGCAGGGAAGGGGTGGGAAGAGGTGGGGCAGGGGTGGGGCCTCATGAAAGGGGTGGAGTGGGGGCGGGGCCAAGGGCGGCTGGGTGGGAGGTGTCAGTAATGTGGCCCCCAGGCCAATGTACTGGTCCTCATGTGGCCCTCGTGGTCATTTGAGTTTGAGACCCCTGGTGTAGGCTCTGTGACCTCTTCCTGTGGACTTTTTATATTGCAGTCTCTGACCCGAGAGGTTACTTTGGGTCTCAAGTCTGGACTGTCAAACCATAGAGAGCATTGTGTGATCACGGCAGAGAAGCCAGTCTCATTGCCCCAGGGATTGTGCAGCCTGTTTGCCAGTGTCCTCTGTGATCCTGTGTCAGACAGCGTCACTGAGACGTGGGGGGCGGGACGGGAACAGCGGCCTGGGAATGAGTTGTGGGGGAGGGAGGGAGTTGCCATCTCAATGGAAATGAGGTGACTGTGGGGAGGGGAGAGTCAGGGATGGGGCAGGTTTCACCGGAAGGGAGAGAAGAAATGAAATGGGAAAAGGTGAAGATAAAGTAAAACAGGAGTAAAGTCAGAAGCCTGGGGAAAGTGGGGGAAGCTGAAATGAGAAGAATGAAAACAAAACAAGCCTGAGAAGGGAAACGCTTAGGGGGCACCGAGAGGGGAGGGGATACATTCAGCAGAAAGAACGGGGTACCTGCGTTGGAATGATCTGTGACATGGATCGGAGAAAAGTTCGGGAGACTCAGAGAAATAAACTAACCGAAAACGATGCGTACAACTGGTTGAAATGAAAGACATGGGAGAAGGAAAGGGAATGCGAGAGGGAGATGGGGATCTAGGAAGTGTTTCTGAAAGTGAGACTGTAGCATTAATTCCACCCCATAATTCATGCACCTTTCAGAGCAGCACTTCTTCCAATTTGTGAATGTTGTTACCCTGTGGTCTGGTTATGAAAGTTCCCTCTCAGCTTCTCTTAAGCCTGACATTTACTTAAGGTGAATGAAACATATCAAACATTCTTCTTGTCTGTTTCCCTTTGATTTCCCAGCTGGGATTTTTGAAGGCAAACATAGGATTCCCCCCCTCCCCCCAAATTGGTTGTATCAACCCAGCACGAGTGAGGATATCTGTGTATGTCACTATGATGACAGCCTGGACCTTACTGTGATATGTTGCTCTCCAGCCTGCATTCTAGGCCATGTGTTCTATATAAAAATGTACGTCAGGAATTGTTCAGCTGGGGTCTGGAGAGAGCTGGTTGGGTCACTTTACTTCTCTGCTCCCAAACCTGCCCGTGTGTGACACCAGCCATCAAACTGTGTGACTGATGTTTTCAATCTGGAATACCTGGATTTCAGGGCACATTGTCCCTCTATCAATCGATTATAACATTTTCAACTAGCGTGTGAATTAAATTATATATTTTAGTTTTCTTTTTTTTAATACCCCATGGAACCACTCAGTTCCCACTCCCACAGCAGCAGGATTTTAACATGGCCTCCCTGGTCCCCCACCGTTATTTCTGAGGCCAGTCACTGTTGGGGGACTTGACACACTGTTCCATCAGGTACACAAATGCTTATGAGCCAGATTAGAGGTCAGAGCTCCAGGGTTCTGTGCCTGGCTCTGTTGTGCAGTGGTGGTAACCAGATCGTATCTATTTTATGCATTCAACCCAAAGGCAGTAGGAATGAGTGGCTAGCACCTGGGTTTTCCATATTGGAGAGCTGGATTCTTTTCCCAGTTCTACCTGAAGTGACCTTGTGCAGCCTCTCAAATACTTTGTAATCGGGGGGAGAAAGTATCTGATACTTCTCTGCTATCTCGGGCAGGGGATCTCGTGTTGTATTTGTGACAAGAGTTGTGATGTGCATGGAAATATAAAGAACAAAAAGGAGAGGTGACATTTGAACTCAAGGCTTCTAATGCTGACTTTGCTGCATGTTTGCTGGCAGAAGAGTCACACGTGTGTCTGTGGATGGCTGTCTCCTTTTGAAGCAAGTCAGAAAAAGCAATGGAAATCAGGGAAAATAGTGAATTTTCCACTAATCCAGTAATTTGGGAGCTCTGCTGGCCACATGATGCTGATCTTCCTTCTTGCCAGTTGGGAACTTGTAATTCAAAGGCAATTAAGTGTGCAAAATACATAGCTCATGTGACTCTGACAGACCAGCTCAGAGTAGAGCAATAGGTCACTTGTATCCGAATATCAAAGAAGGGTTAAGTGTATCGATGTGTATTCCGGCCAATTCACTGGTGCAGACAGAGATCAAACCAGAGATGTTCAGTGTATTGTTTTTACTTGTCTAAATCTTGTTGTTTATTATTACGTTACCTTTCCATTCTGTAGGCCTTGGTAATTAGATTAACACACACTTCAATTTAGGGTTGTGTTAAGATGAGAAGATGTCTGATGTGGAAACTTCATGAAAACTAATAAAGGCTGTTTGTTGTTATCTTACATGTAGATTGCATATACCCCTGTAATTACATTTCCATTGTATATTTCTTTGCAACTAAATAACCCATTAAATGTAGATGAAACCTTGCGGGATGCAGATAAAGAAGCGGCCACCTTCCCTGCCAGGGGTGAACCCTGCGGAGCCGCGACCCAGACTTTGAAAACCGCTGATTTAAATCATGTCTCTTCAGATCCCCACCACACCACTTCAGCTCTGGGAATAATTGTTGGGCTGTGTGTGGGCCAGCTGCTGGAGGGAACATGACACAGGCTGTGCTAATGGCTTACACCAGTATTTGCCAGTCATCAGCAGAACATTTCCGATCAGGACTCTGGTCTCCTGTTGCTGGCTCTGGTGTGGTGTAACCGTTAGCAACAGGTGAACCAATGAACAGATACTTGACACTTTCAGCCAAGGCCGTGGGGCTGAGTAGCTAAGACCTGGGATTCCATTTGGAGACCCTGATTCTCTTCCCCGCTTTGACTTCAGTGACCTTGTGCAACTTCTGTTCACTTATTAGCAAAATGAACTCATGGCCTCTAGCGTGTTTCACTTTCCCCCAGCCTTGTTTTGTGTGTGTGTGTCCTTGTTGTTGGAGAGCATCCCCGCTCTCCCATCCCCGCTGTTCCACTAAACAGTCTGGGAACTGTCTCATTGGCACAGTCGGCTGCAAGTGACATGGGATGAGGGATTCATCTCTCCAGCCTCCACCTCAGCCCCTGGAGGCCAAAAACAACTGCATGTGTCTGACTGATGACTGCAATTCTCAGGCAATACGTTCACCAGCAACAAAAACCCAGCAGCAGTGAGATCCTCACCCTGAGCCCATGCACCAGAGCTGACAGCATCTGGATGCCATGAAGCAGCAAGACTGGCTAGAAGCAAGTTTACAACCATGTAACCAGTTTGCCTTACACAGGGGTAACAATGTGTCTCATCACAGTGTGAGTCAGGATCTGTAATAATATTGTATCTGGTTGCTCAGGAAGTAACCAGCTGCTTCCCCAGGATGCCTCTGCCCAGCACACCTTTCCCATCGCAGCTGCAGCTCCTGTTCTGGCTCCAGAAGGCCACTCTCCAGATTCCCTCTTGATCCTGATCTCAGATCCACTCTGCCACAAATGAGTCCTGGCTGCAGGGCCCAGCCACAGGAAACAACAGCAGTATGAAGGCGTGTGACTGATGGCTACAGATCTCCAGCCATGCATTCCCCAGCAAAACAAGGAGCAATGACAGCCTTCCCCTTAAGGAAAATAATTTCAGCTCACACCATCCAGCTGCAAGAACATACAAATTCCACCATGTAGTGCATTAAATAGTGCAACATTGTATCCAACTTTACAGGAGCCCCTGTAACAAGCCACATCTCTGGCAAGCTCTCCTTTCTCACCTCAGCTGGATTTCCGTTTCTGGCTGGTGCATGTCCTCTCCACACTGGGCAATAAACTTACACTGGGGTGCAAGGCTGGGGAGCTGGGGGATATTGGCTGGTGCCTCTCTCTGTGTGATGTGTGAGTGGCTCTGGGAGCATTCAGGCAATCCAGCTGGGTGTGGGGTTCCACCTATTGTTGTGCTGAGTGACGACAGCTCCCAATGGGGTTTACTGCTTCAAAGCATTGTGAGAGACAGCCCAGGCTGGAGATGTAAGGGGCCACAGTGGTACCCCGGATCCAGTTTGCACGCGGGGGATCCTGTCACAAGGGGAGCGCTATGTCTGCTGACCAGTCAGGACTTAGAACTAACAACTTACGCAGTTTGGTCCCTGTTTGATTTGTACCCGAGAACAGAGAGAGGTTGGGCTTTAACCTTTGACCTTACAGCAATAAAGACACTCCCTTCACCATAAACTCCAGTGTAGCCGCACAACGGCTGTTTATTACTGAAGTAATTAAAAGGGGAGTTTTCATTTGGGGCAGGAGATGAAAAATATAATGGTTATTATGATTGTATTAAACAGGGCCGGATTAGCTTTTTGTGAGCCTGGCGCCAACCATATTTGTGGGGCCCCCTGGGGAATGAAGGGGCCTGGGGCAAGAGCACAGCGGGCAGGGTGCATTTGATTTAAATCATGATTTAAATCACTAGTCAGGAAGTCTCGATTTAATCAGGGTTTTCTATATACATGTGCATTCTTGATTGTTGTTACAACCTTAATACATATTCTTCACAACTCAGAGATCGATGTAGGTTTCATTTTTAGAAGGTACACACTATACATTTGTAAACCGTGATTTATTTTGAAAACTTTTCAGATTAGTTTTACAGCTATATCAGAAAATGAATGATTGGTTATTTCATTTACCAAAGGTAATTGAAGCAGATATTTATTGTCATTGGGAGGTGAACCATCTCCAATTCAACAGGTTAATCATTAATAATTGGAGGATTTTCTTGCCTGGCTATATTAGGAGGAGAACATCACCAGACAGACATTTAAATTGTTTTATTTAATGAAAACAACGTTAAGTATTCTGGATTTTTTTCTTCAACAGCAAACATATAATATTTTAACAAAAAAGCATACGTCCCTTGCTTCTCACATTTATTTCCAGACTTCTTCTCCTTGTCCAGATCTATTCTGCCCCCAACAGTCTTCTATTCATTGAACTTTTTGAAACTTTGCACTTTTAGAGAGAGGTACAAAGGGATTGACTCCGTGTACACAAATTCGCAGAGGGACAATAGAGTTGAGGTCTGTTATTTTTCACCTTTACATATTATTTATTTATTTTAAAACATTTTTGCTGTTAACAAGCATGTTACCTCTGGAGACACAAATCTGCAGTTTGAGAACTGAAAAATTAAGCATCTCTGATGGTGTCTTCTAGACTGAGCACTGAGTCCCATGGGGTAGATGGAAAGATTAACCTAAATAATCTCTACAGAAGCCTGTGGAACCCCATAAGATTGGGTCCCTAATCCATCAACTATTAGAACTCATTTACAAAACTTTTCTTAAACATTCCATGAATATATTGTCTCATACTATAGAAATATAATTTATCATCCCTATTCAATGATGAGAGATCTTTGAGCTATAACCTATCTTAATTAAAACTATCTTTAGATAGGTTTTTTTCTCAAAAAGCATTTTATCCAAAAAATCCAATTTAAATGAAAAAATCCAATTTTTTTTTTTTTTTAAATCATTGATTGTTATCCACCCTGACAGCAGGACCGGGGGGGGGGGGGGGGGGGGGGGAAGGATTGGTCCCCAGCTGGAGCGAGGCAGGGGCCAGGGGCAAGAGGAGCACCGTGGGGCATGGGGGGAGGATTAGTCCCTGCTGACTGGAGCGGGGCAGGGCCTGGGGCAAAAGCACAGCGGGCGGGAGCTAGGGTTGGTCCCTGGAGCGAGGGAGGTGCCAGGAGTAAACTGCAGGCGCAGCAGGGCTGGGGAGGGGTAAACAGGATCCTCCCCCCCCCCGCCCACTTTCTCCCTGGTCCTAGCGCCCCCCGGCTGAGCGGCAGGCAGGGACTCCATCCGCTCCGCTCCCCCCCGGGCGGCTGGGTGACAGTCCCTGGCTTTGGGCTGCCTGGCCCCGGGGGAGCCCGAAGCGGCACCGGCCGGCACCGGCAGCCCGGAGGAGCGGCAGGGCGGTGGCTGAGGGCTCCTCTCCGGCCCCCCACAGGCTGCTTGCCAGTGACGGGCGGGGGGGGGACGAGAGGAGCCCGCAGCCGGCCAGCGGAGAGGAGGAGCGAGTGGGCGGGGTGGGGGGCGGAGGAGAAGCCCCGGGGCCGGTCCAAGGGGAAGGGGCTGGAGAGCGGAGCCGGCGCCGCGGCCGCTGGGCTGCAGCAGAAGCGGAGCGACCGGGGGGCCCCTGATGCGTGTGAACCCAGCGCCGCCAGAAATCCGGTCCCGCATGTCCGGGTCTGGAGGAGCAGGGAGCCGAGTCTCTGCGAAATTCTCACGGGGCTTCCGCCAAACTGGGGCCCTTGGGTAGATCTGAGTCAAGACGGGACCCCTGGGTGGACTTCTCCGGGAGAGGGTCCTTCACCCCAAAGGGCAATGTGGGGGTGAAGGGACAGAAATCCCCCCCGCGTGCCCCTCCCTTTCCTATTTTCGCTTTCTAGCGCGGTGGAGGCATCGAGAGAGACGCATCTCGCTTCAGTGTCTTGACAGAAAAGAGACACCGTTTTGGCAGCCATTTGGAAGCAAAGCCTGGGATCCAGCTCCTTGTCTCTGTCATTTCTCCTCACTTAATCTGGCCTCACTGAAATCATCACTGAACATGTAAACCCCCCAGAGGAGAATGGATGAGGATTGTAGAAAACCTGGAGATGCCAGGGAGAGCTCAAAACTGTCCCAAAGCTGATTTCCAGGAGTCATCAGGTAGGTGAGCTTCTGTCACTTGAATACTCTCTCCACTGCTCTTTGATAGCTCCTAGGAGACATTTAGTCTTTGGGTGAATAAATAGCCGCAAAATGATTCAGTAATCCCAGATAAATGTTTCTGACTCTGAATATAAACTTTGCTTTTGAACTATATATTCCAAATTTTATCTGAGCTGTTTTGTTTCCTCCTCTTTCATTGGAATTTAACACCAGACTATTGTGGCTATTCGATGTAAGAATTTTTTGTCTTTCCTCTTTATATTTTATTCAGGAAAACTGGACCTGATCCTGCTCTCAATGCATTCAAAGGGAGTCTGGCTATGAATTAAGTTATTGTAGATTTCTGTTTTGAAAAGTAAGTTACAAACGCTTGCAAATCCAACTTTATGGGCAGCCTCTTTCTCTGTTATCTCTGATACTTGATAATTCTGTTTATGGGACTGAATCATTTTGCCTCTGATATGTTGAAAGAAAAGAAATGGGTAAAAAACAAACAAAAACAAAGAATCTTTCTCTCTCACACACAAACACACATGCATCCGATGAAGTGAGCTGTAGCCCATGAAAGCTTATGCTCAAATAAATTGGTTAGTCTCTAAGGTGCCACAAGTCCTCCTTTTCTTTTTGCGAATACAGACTAACATGGCTGCTTCTCTGAAACCTGACAAACACACACTGTTTCTCATTCCTTAAAACTTTTTTCTCCATTGACGGAATTACTACCAACTTCTACACCGATCTGACTTTTTTTAATGTGGATTTTGTAGGGATGGGACAAATTCAGACTCATAAAGGAAACACATATTCAATTTATTTAAATGGCTGTTCTAACTACATAATATGAAAAAGTTCACTTAAGAAAGGAATAAATGCATTATTATTTAATGTGTCCTCTTTAATGTTTGACTTTAATGATTTCCTGTTAGTCTCAGTGTTATGTTCACTAAGATGAGTTTTCTTTCCTCCTCCTTCCCGTTGTCTAGATCAAGTTACAGGGCAGATGAAGGTTCCCTCATCCTGCCACAGCTCCCGAGCCAGCTCCCCTCTCCCTGGGTTTATCATTTGCTTCCTTACCTGTTCTGTTCACAGGATGGGATCAGGTAGGAATCCGCCCCGTGGCTGCTGTTTCTTAGTGGATTTATTTAGGCTCCTGAAGTGTCTGAACAACATGCTCCACTCAAAGTCAACGTAACTACTCCCGGTGTGTAAATGTAACCACGCAGCAAGATTAGCACCTTCATTATCCATTGTTTGCTCTCATTCTGTTGCTGCTGCTGCTGGGTTATTTTATTTGCTCCTGGGATAGGGCCCAGGTCTGTTTCTTCACACGAGTCTCTTGAAAAGGTTGTCAAGGGTGCCCAGAGCATTGACTGGACACTTGTTGAAGAGTTTAACAATAACAAGAATAATTCATAAAGTACATAAATTATCTTAGAGGATTTGAGATATACCAGAGATCAGAGCCACAGTTAGAGCCCCACATGTGCACAAAAATGTAATAAGAACTAGAATATTTGAGAGAGGCTGGGGACAGATATTAATACCTGATGGTATGGGCCCTTGGTGAGGGCCCTACATGACAATTGCACCGCCTTCTCTCTCCACTGTGGAATATCAGAGCTCGTTTTGATTCCACTAGGAGTCTATTTGGGGGAGGGAGCTCAGTGGTTTGAGCATTGGGCTGCTAACCCAGGGTTGTGAATTTAATCCATGAGGGGGCCATTTAGGGATCTGGGGCAAAAATTGGGGATTGGTCCCCCTTTGAGCAGGGGGTTGGACTAGATGACCTCCTGAGGTCCCTTCCAACCCTGATATTCTATGTCATGTGACTTTTTTTATTGGGCCTGTTAGCTAATACATATATGTTAGGTGTAGTATACATCACCTTATTATTAGGTATTATATGCACAGTAATTCTCTCTTTACATATGGTGTTGGGAAATTAACGGAATGTGTTATACTCTTCTAACAATTCTGTTCACCCACATCAAATATCCCACCAAACTTTGCTAAAGTTAAGTTAGTGTTCACAATAGAACATCGGAAGCCTATCAAAGCCAAGAGACATGAATGGCGTGTCCTAGCAGTGGCTGGGATGTACGTCTACTCCCACCTGGTTTGGAATGTTCTGTCCAAAACAGCAATAAGGAACGTACAGAACACGATTAAGAAGTGGGGAGTTGGATGGGGTGATGGATAAAGTGGTTTTTCACTTGCAAACACCCCTGGTATAAATATAAGTGGTTTTGGTGGTGTATTTTTGAAGCGCAATTTCTGTGTAAGGTGAGCACACTGCAAGGTAAGGATTGCTTTCCAGAAGGAGGATATGTATGTCTCCTTTTCATAGTGTACTGATTTGTCCTTAGGCAATACATTTGGCAATGTTTGGTTAATTGGTCTCTTGATCATATGAAGTACTGAACCACAATAGTACAACAATTGCCTAGAGCAATAGGCCTAGATCTCAGGAGCACCTTGGTGGAAGAACACCAGATATGGCCCACCAACCCTACCCTTATTCCTGGTGAGGACCAGCAAATCTCATGCCAACGTCAGTAAGCGTGTCAATTTGAGAGCACTTACAAAAAGGGGCTACTGAATAGCTTGTCTCAACTATACACCGAGCACGTCCATTCCCAGTTCTCTGCCTCACCAAGTTTGTTGGTGTTGTTATTGCTGTCCCGGTGCATTTTCCAGCAAAATTCACAGTGATTGGACCCCCTGACCCTGTCGCTGCCATCCTGGGTCAGGAAGCTGTGTTACCCTGTCACCTGTCCCCCCGGATGAGCGCTGCAAACATGGAGGTGAGATGGTTCCGACCTGAATTTGTATCCTTTGTGCACCTGTGCCGTGATGGGAAGGATCAGTATGAAGGGCAGATGCCAGAGTATCAGGGAAGGACAGAGCTTTTGAAAGCCGGACTCACAGATGGAAATGTTCCCTTGAGGATTCTCAATATCAGACCCTCTGATGAAGGACAATACCACTGCTTTGTTCAAGATGGTACTTTTTATGAAGAAACCGTATTGGAACTGCAGGTAGCAGGTCAGTAACTTGTGTCAGTTTTAACTGTGTGTGGTCTGCAGGCTTTGTTCTTTTCTATTACAACAGCTGTGACTCCTTGCTTGTGAAATATTTTGCAATAACACAGTGTATCTAACTTTCAGCAAACAGCCACTTTCATACTTGAGAAAATATGCTGAAAACTTTCCCAGCGTGTTATTAAACACATTTTCAGGATGGGCAAAGCACTTTCTTGCCCAGTCTTGATTGACTCCCAAAGGGGTCTTTAATTAAGAGGGAAAGGCCTTCTGGACACATAAAGCCTTCCAATTGCTCTGCAGTCATTTCTAGGATGTGTGGCTAAGGTGGGGCTGCCAGACTTTTATGGCCTTCTTATGGGTTGGTTGTTATGTAGGGGTGTAGTTAAAATCAAATGCAGCCTTATTTGCTGAGACTCTATAGTGGTGATGGGGAGCTACATATTAACCACTCTTAGACAAGACTGAACATTTCTCCCCTGCTGCTTTAACACTGTAACCATGACACCAGTTAGATTAAAAAAAACCAACGTATTTATCTACTGTACTAATGATCAGCTTATGAAAAAGTTCAGATCCCACTTAGGTATCTAAATGAAGTGATCATAGCTCCAAAGGTGTCAGCACTCAGTTGCTCCTGTGTTGATAGGACAATATCTCCCACTGACTCAGTGAAATTATTGTAAATATTTGTTCACATTTTTGTGTCCATGAAAACTGGAATTTCAGACATTCCAGTATTCGTTTATCCCTTCTCCTGACTACCCCCGTGAACAAGTGCTTTCTAGTGTGAGTAAGGGATCCACAAACTGTCCCTCATCCCTTCTGCTTTATACATTAATTCATGGAATTGACACCTTTATGTGTTTCCCCTTAGGTCTGGGCTCTGCTCCTCTCATCTCTGTGGAGGGTCACCAGGATGGAGGTATCCGGATGGTTTGTCGATCAGCTGGCTGGTACCCAGAGCCTGAGGTGCTGTGGAAAGATTTCAATGGGCAGCGTTTACCATCACTCTCTGAAACAAAATCCCGTGGCGATAACAACCTGTTTGAAACAGAAACTGCTCTCATTGTAACAGAACATTCAAACCAGAACCTGTCCTGTTGGATCAGGAACACCGTTCTCAATCAAGACAAGGAATCAGCCGTTTATATAGCAGGTCAGTCACCATCCAAACGCCACACTGAACTCACCACCACCAGAAACCAAACAAAACATAGGAAGAAAAGAACGGAAACATCTGTGGTGGATATTTCAGAATCCACGTACAAACACAGAAAATAGGAGACTGGTATATTTACGGGATCACAGTTTAGGTAATTTGATTCCCTTAGTTGTGAGTATTCAGAAAATCAAAGTTTGGGATTTCATGTAAATTTAATGTGAAGTCTGACTTTCCTGATACTAGCCTGCACGCATGTATGCACACACACAAAAATCTTCCAGCATTTTTTAAAAGAAATTTTCACTCAATCCACTGACACAATATGATCCTGCAACCTTAACTTCACCTCAGTGAGTTTTTTGAATGTGGTAAGTTTTGTCATGCGACTTCTTTGTGATCTTGTTGCTGCACCAACTCATTGTTCACTGCTTGTTGTGGGAAACGTCACCTACGTCATGTGATGTTGTTTCTAATGACATTCAGTTGGACTTGTGCTTCTTACATCACTTTGGTCAAGATCCACAAATGGACTCATTTTACCCTCGTGTAGTGGTGCGGTGGTCGTCCGTCCCGCTCTGGATTGGAGGGAGGCCACACCGCCTCAGTATACCACTGGGATTGCTGCCTAGTCTCAGGGGGAATTAGGGAACCAATGTTAGCATCCCAACCGGTGTAATGGGGCTGAACCCCAAATAGTCCAGGGGTTCCGGCCCTTAGGCAAGAACAGGGCCTCCCTGGAGTGTGTATGCTCTGGCCCTTAGGCAGGGGCCAGAGCAAACCCAACGGTCTACACATTTTTGTGTAGTGTACACATGGCCATTCTTTCACTCTTGTCTTGCACAAATCCTGCTGGGCACCATTTATGTATTTGTATGAAATAAAAACATCTGACTGTAATCAGCGCTTCCAAATTAAGACAAGTTCTGGTGTTTTGTTTTTCAGATCTCTTTTTCCCGAGGGTGAATCCCTTGATGGCGACTTTGGGTGTGATCCTGGTGGTTTTGTTTGCTTTTATTGGCCTCACTGTTCATCTCTTTAAAATGAAAGGTAAATATCAGAGGAAGAAAAATACTTAAAGATAGATTTTGTTCTAATAAATAAATTAGAGCAATTTAGGAATTTAATATTAGATTTTGTTCTAATAAATAAATTAGAGCAATTTAGGAATTTAATATTAAAAGAAGGTGTGATCTGCTGACCTTGTCCTGTATAAAGAAGAATGCATGTGAATTTATTGATAGAGGGTGCGGGGGGAGGGCTGGGGGGGGAGGGGACTGTGTATGTAGGGGGTGGGGAGTAGAATAGGAGAGAGGAGAGTTTTGGGCAATAGAACGGAGTCAGAGAATCGGATCATAGCAGATACATCTGTGTTCTGCTTGGTCCTTCATCTCCCTCTGCTGCTAGTTCTCAGGAGATTGACACTACCTGTCTCTGGTCCCACTTGAGAGAAGGCTCTGCAAAGCCTAGCCTCTCATATTTGTCCTTCAAATCTCTTTTCTGCTAATAAAGTGTAGTGCACCTGGACATTATAGTGAGAGGCCCTGTAGAAATGCCCTTGTGGTAAATCAGTAAAGAAACACATTTCTTCCTCAGTTAGAAAATTAAAAAATCATACCCACTGTCACATAACTCAGGCACAGCTGTCCTTAACCTGCTGAACTTCATCCATAAAGAATATCTGCCTGATTTCCAAATCAATCAGACTTCCTTCCTAATTAATTGTGTACCTATAGGAAGTAGTCTTCAAACACTTTTAATGAAGCAAGGGGATGATATTAATTTACATTTATTTCTGTACTTTTCAGCGAAACTTACTGAAGAAGTTGGTAAGTTTCAATTTCCCTTTTTTCCACAAATACAGATTTTGACCAAGTTACGTAATTGCATATACGCTTGTTGGTTTCTCGGATTTATTTTTATTTCTGTGTGTTTGTTGGGTGGGGGAGGGTTAGTATGTGTAACAGGTTGGACCATTTCAGGGCCTGTTTGGATGTTTCCAAAGACCCTTTCCCCTTAAAAGTCCTTTGAATTAGGGGTTAGGTCAGCATAGCTACGTGTACGAGGAGTGTAAGTTTTCAATGCAAACCAGCCTCAGTCTCAGAGTCTTTGAGAAGAATCTATAGAGATCTGGCTTGTCAATGAAGGTGTGCTGAAATGGGAATTTTCTGCATTATTTTAATGAATTTTTTTGTGCCTCAGTTTCCTCTAATGTGACATTGCTATCCATTGGGGTAAAAGGACTGTTTGCTCTCAGGGCAGGCTAGAAGACATAAGTCTGGGTGCTGCCTAGTTGTCTGGGCCTTAGACCACATATCGATGGAGCATCTGAGAAAATAATGGCAAGTCCAGTCACCTGGGAGTGTAGCATCGATCAAGTGAATTCATGACAGAAGTTTAAGAACAGCTGAACCCCATGACAGGATTTATCTTCAACCGCTCCCTGCTGCAGTCAGCTTGTACCCAGGGTCATGCATAAGGAGGTGGGGGGGGACAAGCAGAGGCACGGGGCCCCAAATAATCATCGAGGGCACAGAGCTTCGACAACCCCAGGGCTGCAGAGGCAGGGAAGAGTGACCTGCTGCCAGGGCCAGGGCGGAGGCAGGGTAGAGCGAACTCCTGCTGGTGTGGGGGAAAGAGCAAGCTCCTGTGTGGGGGGGAAGAGTGCTCTGCCAGGGTGGGCATAGGGGAAGGAGCAAAGTCCTTCCCTGGCCAGAACACTGAGGGGAGCGAGCTCCAGGGATGGGTACAGAATGTGCCCCTCCAAAAGGGGTCAAATTTAAATTTCTGCACACATCCCTGCTTGTACCTGGTCTGAAGGGCCCTTGTGAGTGGCAGAGGGTCACACGTTCTCTTCCTCCCAGTGGTTCTGTTGCAGAAATCAGCTCCTCTGAGTTCCAGCAGCCTTTCTGCTGGTTGCGGCCCCCTTCCTGTGACAACCTCTCTCTTTTGAGATCATTTCCTCCAAGTGGAGCAGGCCCTGCAGGAATGAGGCCACTTGAGCTCAGAGGAGTTTTCGTCTTTTCCTGACTGGGATGGGGCTGTGCCCCAGGATAGGGTGTGTTAAACAAGTTTAATAAAATTTGGGGTAAGTCTAAATTAGATAAACTTTCCCTTTTGATGGGGAAGCAATAGAAACAAGGAAGTTGAGTAAAAATAATCACCCAGCCTTAACTTTGTATTGATGATAATGAGAAATAACACATAAGGCAAGAAAAGCTCATAAAGACTTTTATACATATTTCTGTTTATGTTTTAGTGAAACGAGATCTAGAAATTGGTAAGTGTCATTTTCTTCCTTCTGAGAAGAAATTTTTTGTACACAATTGGATCCCCCTATAGGAGCGTGATAGGGTCATCGGTGGGTTATGTGACCTAGTGGTTAGCACACTTAGTGCCCCCTCCCAGTGGGCAGGTCTTGCAGTCCTGGCCCTCTTTGAATCAGAAGGGCAGGAGGTGGGCAGTGGAAGGGGAGCCTGGGCCCACCCACTTTTCTGGGCTCTGAGCCAGGCCCTTAGGAGGGTCAACAGTGTCTGGTCCCCAAAGTTGTCCTCCGAGTTGCCCTCTCTGGGTCACTTCCAACCAACTGCTGGTCTCCCCCGGTTCCAATCCAAGATAAGGTGAAAAGATAAAGAAAAGGCAATGAAACCATCAGCCCTGACGGGGCTAAGTATAAGGTCAGTCCTTTGTCAGGAGCCTTCAGGGCAGGTCTGTCCTCCTCCCCAGCCTCTTCCGTCTGAGCTGAGTTGCTCCCTTTCCAGCCCTCTCTCCAATTGAAGCATGCTCTGCAGGGCTGGATGGGCGGGGCTACCTGGGCCCAGTACTGTCCTTTCACCCCGTCAGACCCAGTGTGGGGTTTGTATACTCCCTCGCACACCCTCCCTCTCAGACCCTGGGCTGGGGTGTCCTGGGGCCAGTTCATGTCCCCACCATCCTGTGAAAAAGAAGTCCACGCTTTTACCACCCGAAAGCTGTATGGCTTCATTGAGTGAAGCCACTGAATAATGCCTGGATTATGGCCTGTCATTGAGCGCAGCCAGTGGATTGGTGCACGGTCAGTTACTAGGTGGAAGGGCTAACCCTACCAGTAAGGGCAACAATAGCTCATTTCACCTCCAGGGCCTCCTTCTTGATGACTGATTAGGCTACCTCCTGTGGAAATAGCTTCCTGCTGGGATAGAGAACAGGGTGTTCTTCTCCCAATGCCTGACATGGGTGAAGTGTCCTTAACCTGGTCTGTCAACTGGGCAGCCATGGTAGCAAAGTTTGGGATGAACCGTCAATAGTATCCTGCTAATCCCATAAACCACCGGACTTGCTACTTTGTGAAAGGGACGGGGCAGCCCACTAAGACTTTTGTACCAAAGGTCGTATCTCCCCCTCCCCCACCCCGCCCCCCACTCCCCTGACATCCTACCCTAGGTAAGTGACTTCTTGGGTGGCCAGCTGACACTTGGTTGGGTTGGCCATCAAACCCGCCTCTTTGAGAGCCCCAGATACCGCAGGGACATGCTCCATACGCTCGGCCCAGCTCTCGCTGCAGATGATGATATCGTCCGTGTAGGTGGCCGTGTCGGATCCCTGCAGCCGCAGCACTCTGTCCATTGGCTGCTGGAAAGTGGCAGTGGCCCCATGTAGTCCCAAGGGCATGGTTCTAAACTGCTGTACTCCATCATAGGCAGATTGTTTAATTGTTGTGGAGTTGTTTGCTTTTACATTTACCCTTTTTATTTATTTTTGCATTATTAAACCTGGTTTTTTTTGGTTGCTTACTTGTTTTTTATGATTATTCTCATGGGGGGAGGTAATATGAATTTATAAAATGTGGGAAATGACTAACCTGGATAAGTTTCACGCAAAAAGCTAATTTGATTAACTGGTAAGCAATAGAGTAATTGGGTTTGTTTAGTTCAGAGAAGAGAAGGCTGAGGGGGGACGGGATAACAGTTTTCAAGTACATCAAAGGTTGTTACAAGGAGGAGGGAGGTAAATTGTTGTCATTAACCTCTGAGGATAGGACAAGAAGCAGGGGCTTAAATTGCCATGAGGAAGGTTTAGGTTAGACATTAGGAAAAACTTCCTAACAGGCAGAGTAAGTAATAAATGGAATAAAGGAGGATGTGGAATCTCCATCATTGGAGACTTTTAAGAGCAGGTTAGACAAACACGTGTCAGCGGTGGACTAGATAATATTTAGTCCTGCCATGAGTGTGGGGGATTAGACTTCTATTATTCTAATAGAATTACAGAGTTTATGAGCAGAAGGGACGACCAGATCACCTAGTCTGACCTCCTTAAGAGGCAGCGGAATAGAAATAGTTTCTAAGCCTTAATTATCACATTGATGATAGTGAGAAATAAAACATAAGAAAAGGGAAACTCCTAACAAACAATATGTGTATTTCTGCTTCATTTTTAGGCAAACGAAATATAGAAATTGGTAAGTGTCTTTATCCTACCTCTGACAAGAAATTTTTGGTATGAAATTGGATCCTTATGTGGGAGTTTGTTTAATTGTTGTGGAGTTGTTTGATTTTCAATTGAACATTTACAATTCAGTTGCAACATTTAACCTGTTTTTGTTTGTCTGCGTGTTTGTTTTTTTATTTATTATTATTTTTTGGTTGGGGGAGGTTACAGTAACCTGATAAAATGGGGGAAGGAGGCACTAAATTGGAGAGATTTCACACCAAAATTTAATTTGAGAAACTGATAAACAATCGCGCCTCAGAGTTTAAGACCAGAAGGTACCACTAGTCCCTGTCTTGTCTGACGTCCTGAAGAAGAGAAATAAAACCTAAGAAAAGGGAAACACCTAACAAAAGTATATATTATTTCTCTTTAATTTTTAGACCTACGAGATAAAGAAATAAGTAAGTGTCATTCTCCTTCCTCTGACAAGAAACTTTTTGTACCAGTTTGGATCCTCATGTGGAAGTTTGTTTAATTGTGGTGGAGTTGTTTGTTTTCAAATGGAACTTTCAAAATTGTTGCAATATGAAATCTTTTATGTTTGTTTGCTTGCTTTTTATTATTACTAGAATTATTTTGGGGGCAGACAGGGGTTTGTTTTGTAATGTAACTTTAATCAATGTGGGGAAAGACTAAACTGAATGCATTTCACAGCAAAAGCTAATATGAAAAATTGATAAGCCATAGAATCATAGAGTCACACAGTTTAAGAACAGAAGAAATGACTGGATCCTCTAATCTGACCTCCTCAAGCAGAGATTGAATAGAAAAAAATATCTCTCAGCCTTAATTTTCATATTGATCAGAAAGTGAAATAAAACATAAGAAAAGGGGAACTCCTAACAAAGAATATGTGTCTGTCGGTTTGATTTTCAGGCAAAAGAGATACAGAAATTGGTAAGTGTCATTATCCTTCCTCTAACAAGAAAATTTTAATACTAAATTGGATCCTCATGTGGGAGTTGCTTTAATCATGGTGGAGTTGTGTGCTTTTAAATTTAACTTTTACAATTTTGTTGCAATATTAAACTTTTTTTTTGTTTGCTTACTTGCTTTTTATTATTATTCTTTTGTGGGGAGTATTGTAACTTAACAAAACGTAGGGAAAGACTAAACTGGATAAATTTCTTGCAAAAAGTTAATATGAGAAATTGATGATCAACAGAGTCATAGAGTAACAGAGTTTAAGACCAGAAGGGACCACTGGGTCCTCTAGTCTGACATTTTGAGGATGAGTTTGATGTCTTTAGCCTTCACAGTCATATTGGTGATAAAGAAAACTAAAAAATAAGAAAAGGGAAATGCTGAACAAAAATATGTATGTATTTCCGTTTAATTTTTAGACCTACGAGATAAAGAAATAAGTAAGTATCATTATCCATCCTCTGACAAGAACGTTTTCAAATGTAACTTTTAAAGTTCTTGCAATATGAAACCTTTTGTTTGTTTGCTTGTTGCTTTATTATGAATCATTTATTATTAATTATTATTTTATTATTATTATTATTCTTTTGGGGGAGGATGGCGGGTTGTTTTGTAATGTAACTCTATACTATGTGGGGAAAGACTAAAGTGGATAAATTTCACACCAAAGAAAAACTGAAAAGGAATTAATTATAGAATCACAGAGTTTAAAACCAGAAAGGGCCACTGGATCCTCTCACCTTACTGTCCTGAAGAGGAGGTTGAATACAAATAATCTCTCAGCCTTAACATTAGTATTGATGATAAAGAGAAATAAAATATAAGTAAAGGGACACTCCTAACAAACAATATGTGTATTTCTGTTTACTTTTTAGACAAACGAGATATAGAAATTGGTAAGTGTCATTGTCCTTCCTCAGACAAGAATTTATTTATTTTTGGTATCAAATAGGATCCTCATGTGGGAGCTTGTTTCATTGTTGTAGAGTTGTTCAATTTTAAATTTAACGTTTACACTTTTGTTGCAATATGACATCTTTTTGTTTCTCTCCTTTCTTTTTATTAATTATTATGATTATTCTGGGAAGGGTTACTGTAATTCTGTAAAATATGGGGTAATGGTAAATTGGAGAGATTTCACACCAAAAGCTATTTTGAAAAACTGATAATAGAGTCACATAGAGTCACAGAGTTTAAGACCAGAAGGGACCACTGGGTCCTCTAGTCTGACATTTTGTGGGTGAGTGTGACGAAGTGGGACTGTTCTTAATGTTTCCTCCGAATATTGTGGGGGTGCCTCAGTTTCCCCTATGCAGTTCTTAAGTATCTAGGGGGTGGGAGAAGGGTGTATGATCATTGCAGAGCCCTGGGGGGCAGGTGTGTGCAGGGGTCTGGACACAGAGAATGGCCGACACCCTGTTTCCTGGCAACTGATGGCTTGAGCCCTTCCCCCCTGCAAGGTGAGAGCTAAAGGGTTGGAGAACAAAGGAATCAGGTGACCTCCTGGCCCGGGAAAGGAACAAAGCCCAGAGGAGGAGGGGCTGGAGGGAGTTTCAGTTTGGGGCTGGCTGGGACATGGAGTGAAGTGCAGACGTGGTTGTCTGGCTCACTGCCCCCCCCCCCCCAAAATGGACCCAGCTGAGGGGTCCTGTTCTCTGCACCTACAAGCTCTGTTTTAGTCCATGTTCCTGTCGTCTAATAAACCTTCTGTTTTACTGGCTGGCTGAGAGTCACGTCTGACTGCGAAGTTGGGGTGCAGGACCCTCTGACTTCCCCAGGAGCCCTGCCTGAGCGGACTCGCTGTGGGAAGCGCACGGAGGGGCAGAGGATGCTGAATGCTCCGAGGTCAGACCCAGGAAGGTGGAAGCTGTGTGAGCTGTGTGTCCTGAAGACAGGCTGCTCACAGAAAGGCGACTGCCCCAGAGTCCTGACTGGCTTCGTGGGGAGCAGTTCCAGAGTATCGCCCAGGGACTCCGTGACAACTGGTGGCAGCGGTGGGATATACTGCACCCCGTGGACGGCGCTTCCTGCAGTAAGTGACTGGGGAACAGTAAAACGAAGGGGGATTGACGGGGACCAGGCGTGCTGAAGATTCAGAGAGAGACGGTTTCAGGGGGTGGTTAACTCCTGGAAGTGTGTGACCAGAGAGGAGGACTTTTGCAGTAACAGGGTCCCCCGGGGGATTGCAGCGAGCGGTCCCAGGGGCGGAGGAGTCTGCAGCTCGACCCTGGCAAAGAGGGGGTGACCTTGAGAAGGGCTGGCACACTAGGGGTTCTCCCTGGAAACCGTGGGGAGCTGAGAGCACATAGGCCTGTGAGTCCACAACAACTTGGGAAGAGCAGAGTGATGGCCTGTCACCATCTCCTTAAGAAGGACATTGTAACCCTGTGCAGAAAGCGAGGGTTGAGCACTGGAAAGTTCACCAAAGCACAGTTCATCGTGCAGCTGGAGGAGGATGACCGCTCTAAGGGACAGATTCCTGACCCAAATGGGGCTATAGCAGGATCTGGGAGCAGCTGGAGTGGTAGCCAGGCATCCCCAAGACTCCTGTCCCCGACCAGACGAGGGTCTTCACGATCGGGTTCCCCATCCGGGGATCGGAGACGGACGGGATTGGAGCTGAGTCCGAGAGAGCCAGAGGACTGTGAGAGACAGCGAGAGCCCGAGAAAGAGCTGCAGAAGCAGCAGCAGCATGAACTGGCGGTGGGGGAGCGGAGAGGCCTAGGGGACCTCCCAGGTGTGAGTGGGGATAGACCCCGGGGGGCCAGCTCCGCAGGGAACCTCGAGACTAAATTGCTGCCCCTGGTTAAGGAGGGGGGGGATGTGGATGCCCACCTCACTGCCTTTGAGCAGGCTGGAGATTTGAACCAGGGGGATCCTGTGGAAAAGCCCCGGTGTCTAGCTCCCTTGCTGGGTCCCAAGGCCGTAGACTCCGTCAGCCAGATGGGTGGGGAGGTGGACAGGCTCCCACTCCCGACCCCAACCTATATGTCTGTGTGGAGTTTCCTGGGGCCAGGCCCCTCGGACCCCCAGTGGGAGCGGAAGGTGATGGCCAGCTTGTCGGGGAGAAGACCCAATCCCAGTTTGACCCCCTGGGGTTTTGGGGTGGCCAAAGGGCACGGGTCGCAGAAACCTTCCCACATGCGGCCTGCGAGTGCTATCGACCACCCCCGACCTAAGGGAGGGCGTGAAACTGGAAGGGCCTGGTGTAACTCCTAGCAAGGAATGGGAGAGATGCTGGGGCATCCATGGGAACGTTGGTGGCTTCGAACTTCCCCAGGTCACCGGCTAAAGTGACCCCGCTCAGTTCGATCTCGAAGGGGGGAGAGATGTGACGAAGTGGGACTGTTCTTAATGTTTCCTCCGAATATTGTGGGGGTGCCTCAGTTTCCCCTATGCAGTTCTTAAGTATCTAGGGGGTGGGAGAAGGGTGTATGATCATTGCAGAGCCCTGGGGGGCAGGTGTGTGCAGGGGTCTGGACACAGAGAATGGCCGACACCCTGTTTCCTGGCAACTGATGGCTTGAGCCCTTCCCCCCTGCAAGGTGAGAGCTAAAGGGTTGGAGAACAAAGGAATCAGGTGACCTCCTGGCCCGGGAAAGGAACAAAGCCCAGAGGAGGAGGGGCTGGAGGGAGTTTCAGTTTGGGGCTGGCTGGGACATGGAGTGAAGTGCAGACGTGGTTGTCTGGCTCACTGCCCCCCCCCCCCCCAAAATGGACCCAGCTGAGGGGTCCTGTTCTCTGCACCTACAAGCTCTGTTTTAGTCCATGTTCCTGTCGTCTAATAAACCTTCTGTTTTACTGGCTGGCTGAGAGTCACGTCTGACTGCGAAGTTGGGGTGCAGGACCCTCTGACTTCCCCAGGAGCCCTGCCTGAGCGGACTCGCTGTGGGAAGCGCGCGGAGGGGCAGAGGATGCTGAATGCTCCGAGGTCAGACCCAGGAAGGTGGAAGCTGTGTGAGCTGTGTGTCCTGAAGACAGGCTGCTCACAGAAAGGCGACTGCCCCAGAGTCCTGACTGGCTTCGTGGGGAGCAGTTCCAGAGTATCGCCCAGGGACTCCGTGACAGTGAGTTTGATGTCTTTCAGCCTTCACTGTCATATTGGTGATAAAGAAAGCTAAAAAATAAGAAAAGGGAAATGCCGAACAAAAATATGTATTTATTTCTGTTTAATTTTTAGCCATACGAGATAAAGAAATAAGTAAGTATCATTGTCCTTGCTCTGACAAGAAAGTTTTTGTAACAAAATTCGATCTTGGTGTGGCAGTTTGTTTAATTGTGGTGGAGATGTTTGCTTTTAAATTTAATTTTTAAAGTTGTTGCAATTGGAAACCCTTTTTTGTTTGTTTGCTTTTTTACTGTCATTCCTTTGGGGGATGTGGGTGGTTGTTTTTTCATGTAACTTTATAAAATATGGGGAAAGACTAAACTGGATGAATTTCACACCAAGAGCTAATTTGAAAAATTGATAAGCAATACAGTAGTAAAGTGGGTAGTGGCCAAGAAAATATGGCCCGGGAGGAATTGTCGGAAGGCTCTGGTGAAGTATCAGCCCCTGAGATGATTAACCTCCCTCCACACTGCAAAGTGTGGGATGTAACCAACCTGAATTAAAGTGGAACCTGGGCAATAGCCTATACCCAAAGTCTTGCCAGCTAGCCTGGGTGTAAAACACCACCAAACTTGAGTCAGAGTTTTTGGGCTTGCACAAGTAACAGTTTGGGGAAGCTGGCAAGTAAGATCCTGGGCTAACTCTGCAGTGAAGATCCACCCTGGGAGAGAGACACTCATGCAACCTAATGGAGGTTCTGATGCTTTACATTTTAATATATGTCTGGAAGAACTTTCTTTTTCCATCAGTCATTAGTTTATACAATATTGAATCATGCAATACGTGTTCAGATCCACTCTCATCTCTAATTATGTGGCTGGTTTTAGGGTGGAGAAGATCTGTGGCACCTATAGAAGAAGGTAATTTAAGATCATATTTTATCAGTCTCCAAATATCTGTTCCCAGGAGGCAATGTGCCCCTTTTTTCCTCGAATGTGGGGGTTGATGTGATCGTTCAGGGCAGACCTCCCCAGCACCCTGCATTTCACGGCGCATCATGAGGCAGGGTTTGTGCCTATGTCCTACCACACCATACTGAATCGACGACATATCGCATCTACTCTTCCTTCCCCTCCACTGCCAACATGTGCGCTGCACCCTGCCGAGATCTGTGACAGCAGCTCCTACTCACTGTACAGATCCAGTCCACAGCCACTTCTCCGGGGGGAGTTTGTTTAATCTTCCTGTGCTGATGGCTGATCTCCAGTGTCTCCCTGTTTCTTCCTTCATCTTTTCCCCGTTGAAGAAAGCCAGGAGCTCTGCAGTGACCCCACACTGACGGGGTGAGCAGGGACTGTGTCTGTGTGAGACCCTTGCTCCAGCCTCAAGCCTTGATCACAGAGAGGGGTTCCCTTGGATCCATTATAAAGATGTAGGAAGCTCCTGTGATCAGAGCTGTGAGCTTGTCTCTTTTCTCCTCTCTCTATCCACCATGACCCAAGTATGCTCCTGTCTCTGGTAAACAGGACGTCACTTCAGTCCCCCCATCACTGGCATGACCCTCTCCTTATTTCCACCGGCCACCTGTTCCACACATCCTCCTAGTGGCGGATTAGCCACTGGGCTAACAGGGCCTGTGCCCAGGGGCCCCAGCCAATTGGGCGGCCCAGAAAAATGGACGCCTCTGGGCCCCAACCTGTTCTGCCTGCCCAGCAGTCCTGCCAAGGAGCAGGGTCAGAGTTCAAGAGCTTGCCCCACTCCACCCACCTGGCACTTCAGCCGGGGAGTGAAGTCGGGGTGCAGGGGCTTGCCCTGCTATCCGCCTGGAGCGCCAGGTGGGCGGAGTGTGGCAAGCCCCTGTGCCCTGACCCCATTTCCCTGGAAGAAGCGCAGGGGGGGATGGCGGACTTCAGGGAGAAGGGGTCGGGAGAAGCCCCCACTTGCTCTGGCCCAGGGCCTCACAAAACCCTAGTTTGCCCCTGCTCCCCCCACATGCATAGCTTCTGCCTCGTTCCACCATGAACCCCCTTCAGTGGTGCTGACCCCTCCCTCCCCCAGGCTACTGGACCTTTTTGCTGTGACTGCTGCTGAGCCGTGACATTCTGGGCAGGTTCAATCCTGGTACCGTGTGGCTTGTTCCTGTCCGAGCTGTGACATTTCAGAGCAGGCCAGTGCAGTGGGGAGGCCCCACACCAAAGTCCAGCACAGGGGGAGCTGGGACACAGTGAGATTGGAGGTGGGGTGGGGGGAAGCTCTGCCAATGTTCAGTGAGTTGTACCATCTGCTGGGGCTGCTAGAGTCTCTAGTCCCCTCCCTGGGAGAGGTGGGGGCAGGAGGGGAAAGATCCTTTCACTCCATCACGGACCCGTCTCTGCATTGGGGAGGGAGCTTCCCTCTGGGGTTTAAAGCTGGTTCTTGCCTCCTCTGTTCCCTCCTCAATAAAAGCTTCTGACACTTTCCTGGCTGTGTCTCTGCCGCTGGGAATGGAGCAGCCCCAGCAGAGGGAGCTGGCAGCTGAAGAGAAAAAGACTGAGGAAGTGCAGTGAGGTCCCTGCTCAGTCTCAGGAGCCCAGGTCAGAGGCAGCTCCCTGGGATCCAGGCCTGTCCCAGCCAGGACGGGGCTGCTGGGGAGTGTGAGAAATGGCCCCGGCCTCCCCCAGGGCTGAGCTCTGCCCCTCACGCTCTGATTCTCTCTCTTCCTAGTGAATGTGACGCTGGATCCAGACACGGCTCAGTCCCAACTCATCCTGTCTGAGGATGGGAAAAGTGTGAGATGGGGAGACACGTGGCAGAATCTGCCCGACAACCCTGAGAGATTTGATTCTAGGGCCTGTGTGCTGGGCTGTGAGGGATTCACCGTGGAGACACATTGCTGGGAGGTGGAGGTGGGGGATGGGGAACTCTGGGCTGTGGGGGTGGCCAGAGAGTCTGTGAGGAGGAAGGGATGGATCAGCCTGAGCCCTGAGCAGGGGATCTGGGCTGTGGGGCAGTGCGGGGGGCAGTTCCGGGCTCTCACCTCCCCTGAGGCCCCTCTGCCCCTGAGCCAGGTCCCCAGCAGGATGCGGGTTTGTCTGGACTGTGACCGGTGGCAGGTGACATTTAGTGATGCTGGTGATGGGGCCCCAATCTTCACTTTCCCACCAGGCTCCATCCCTGGGGAGAGAATCCGACCCTGGTTCTGGTTGGGGGTGGGGGGATCCAGGCTCAGCCTGTGTCCCTGAGACAGGGGGCGGAATATCCCACTGGGGGCCCCAAAATCAGCCTTTCTATCCTCGCATGCCCTAGTCTTTATGACCGTAGAGGACTTCTGGCTACCCAACCCTCTGGCTCCTCATCTCTATGACCCCTTGAATCTCCTCCCTGCCCTCCCTGCAGCCTCAGGGATGGGAGGGGGAGGAGGAAGAGCCCCTTGGAGCTGCCAGAGGGCCCTGAGAGGCAGATGTGGGGGCTGGGCAGGAGGTAGAACGAACAGTCGGGTTGGGGACAGGCAGAGGTGAGGGTGGCACAGAATTAATCAATCAGCGTTTGGGGAGAAGCTGGAAGCTCTGCAGCAGCAGGGAGCGTTTTGTACAGATCTGTGTCCTTAGATCTCATTGGGGCAGCAGGAGGAGAAGGGATAAAATTAGGGGAAAGAGGGGAGCAGCCAAGGGGGATGATCTGTGGGAGGGAGGAGAGGAGAGTGGGAGAGGAAAATAAACAGGTATCACAAGTGAGGGCTAGAAAAATGCTGAGTAGAAAAAGAGACAATGAAGGAAAAGGGAGAAGGAAAGGGAATGTGAGCGGGACGGAGAGATTTATGACGTGTTACTGAAAATGAGACTGTAACTCATTAATTCCCTATATTAATTCCTGGTCATTGGTGCTATTTTAGTGCCATTAAGAAAAGTGTTCTCAGTAGCTGGGGATCTGCTTGCCAGGCTATGGTTATTAAGGCTCCTTCTCAGCTCTGTTTACTTACCACCTTTAGTAATTACTGTAAATAAACCATTACAAACAATTCTTCTTGTTTGTTCCACTTGAATGTCCCAGCTGCAGTTGTCGGGGCAGAGTCCTGAGATTTGCTTCCTGACTTGGTTGTGTCCCCCCGGCCCCCACAGGGAATATCGTGCCCCTAGGAGGAGAATTTTGGGTTTTACTGGGATGTGTCACAAACCAGCCTGTGCTCTGTCTCTGTCCTGTACCCACCCATGTCAATCTGGAATTGCTCAGCTGTGCTCTGCGGAGAGGTGACTGGTTGCACAGGGGACAATCCATGAAGGGACTTGGTGTTGTAATGCTGAGCGTCACAAGGCCTAATTTGTAGGCAACCAGAAAATCACATTCTGGAAAGCTGAGTCAGGTGCCTGAACCCCCTAGACAATGCGTGGGCATCAGAGGCACCTTACAGTGCGATTCAAAAAAGCCAGCTCACTCGGCGGGGAGCCATCTAAGCAAGACAAGGGGAGATGCTGACAAGGGGGGAGGGGACAATGGGGGAGGGGTGGCCTAAGACCAGCCCCCTCTCACTGACAGGTGCCTAAATCGGGGCTGCAGGGGTGCGTCGGTCTCTGCTCAGCCGCCCACAGACGGGAACCCAGCGCCTGACGTCTGGTGGCTCTGGCACCTGAGGCGTTTCTTGCTGGAATGAGTCAGGCACCTGCCTCACTCCACACACAATGTGAGTGTGAGGGTGGGGAGAAGGTGGAGGTGGATTTTGTGATGTCACCTGCCTTATAACTTTTACCCCCACGGTGAGAGCACCCAGCTGGCACGTAGGAGACCCAGGTTTGACTCCACGGTCTAGAGTAGCTCACGAATGTGAGTACCAACCTCAGGGCAAACAGTTACAAACCAGGGTACAAACCCCACACTAGGTATCAAATGTGAATCCCTCAAGCACTAGAGCAGCCTGAACATGGAGTCACAGACAGTCCTCTTGGGTTCTCCGGTCTATCTTGCTGCTTTTCTGCCTCCTCCCCTGCTCTATCTCCCCGCTCCCCCTGCTGGGGCTGCCACATTCCCAGCAGCAGAGTTAGGGGAGCTCCTGGCTACAGGTGTCTCTGGTTAAAGTCACCAGCTGCTCTATCCTGGCCACAGAGAATGGTGGAAGATTTGGAACAGGAGACAGCCTCTCCCCAGCCCAGGAACAACCATTAATAGAAACCTTCCCACCCCAGGGCAAAGGGAGCAGGAGGTGGTAGCCCTGGAGGGAGAGACTCTTATCCAGGAACAGGGAGAAGCATCCAGGAAAGAGCCCCCCTCAGCCCAAGGCAAAGGGATGTGGCAGCCCTGAGGGGGAGACCTCTCCATTCATGTCTCCAGAACCCACCTGGTCTGAGTTAAGGGGGTTTGGATGCTGGGCACTGAGAGGGTTTCTGTTTACTGGTGTGTGTGTGTATCCCAGACCTGGTGAGGTGCCACCGGACTGCAGTAAGGGGAACCCAAGCATCTGAGCCCCAGGATCCCCAGATAATTCAAGCCTCTGGGACCGGAACAGAGCCCATCCACTGCTCCAGTCTTGGGGTCCCTAGGCACATTCTTTGGGGACTCTCCCGCTATGTGAGGTGTGAAACCCGCTGCCTAACCCCCTGGTGCAGAGCTGAACCTCCAGACTCCCGTGTGCTTAAACGCACCATCCCCCAGAACTCCACGCCAAGGTGAGAGCCCGCTGGTTTCAGCAGAATTCCCTCCGGAGGCGTGCAGTCGTTGTGAAGCATTTGGCTCTGTCTACACTAGACAGCAAAGCGCTGCCTGTGGGGTCACCCACGAGCGCTGGGGAGAGAGATCTCCCAGCCCTCCTGGTAAACCAGGTCGACGCTCAGAGCCTGTCTACACTGGGGCTTTACAGCGCTCAAACTTGCTGTGCTCGGGGGAGGGAGGGTGATTTTTCACAGCCCTGAGCCAGCAAGTTACTGCGCTGAGAACTGCCAGTGTAGACAGGCCCCTTCACACACAGAGAGACTCTTTGCTCACGTCCAACACACTATTGCTCTTTCTCTTAACCAGATAAAGCACAAGAGCGTTCAAATCACATCGCACAAATGACCAACCTAACTGCAGTGCCCGTCACTAGCTCACCCTTCCCTTGGGAGTCCTGGGGGCCATCTGGGCTCAGGAAAAGCAGAGTCCGTTGTTCGGGTGACCCGGTTACCTGAATCCAGGCCTGATTTCAAAGAGAATCTGCTTCCTGCTTTTGCTGAGTCTAATAAACTAAATAGCAACAACCCGCGCCCCCCCCCCCCCACCCCACACACACCACCACCACCACCAAAGCCTCTTTTGTAAACATAAAGTTCCGGTTTCCCCCCCACTGGCTGCCCCCCGGGACTGGGGCTGTGTCTTTCAGAGGAGACTCTCCCCTCCCCCCGGGACAGGGGTTGGACTGAGGCAATTTCCAGTGTTACTTTCACTTTCCCCGGGCGCAGGCTGCGAGCCGAGCGCACGTTTATCGATCGGAGCAAACCCCCGTTTCTGTTCACAACCTTCCCCGGAGAAGCCCCGAGACAAAACTGCAGCTCCTCGCTCGCCAGGATGAGCTGAGCGGCCTCCGTGACCGCCGGGAACAGTCACCGAGCATGGGACTGTCCCAGCCAGAGGAGCGAAGTCTGGCCACACCCCACTGCTCAGAAGACCCAACCAGGTGGGTTAATTTTGCTCCAGAAGGACTGTTTCTAACGTCTCATGCACGGTCCTTATTGCTTGGACAGATTATTCAAAACACAAGGAGTAAATAATCCTGTGAGAATTTGTTCCTCTCTTTATGGGAACTTGACACTGCGTCTACGTTCAAAGTGATGGACTGTCACATACATTGCGGGTTGTTTTCACAGCAATGTAACACGAGACTTTTACAGCTTGTTGAATTCGTCATGTCTTTCTTTTGCTGAATTTTATTGAAGAGCAGTGGGCCCAAGACTGTTCTTGGGGGAGATTTGTAACTTCCTCTAGTTTGAATACAGAAAATTTCCTGCACCAAACCCAGCGGCCATCAGTCTAGTTTTCTGCCTCTGCTCTCATTGCCGTTTTCTGCCTCTTGACTGCGGGGCGGGGGTGAATCCTTTTGTTCTTGTAAAAAATACAATTATGCTCAGAATCAATCAAAGCAGAAAACTGCCTCCTTGTCTCCTCCTGAGCTCAGTGGGAAGTGAGCGTGCGCCTCAAGCTGATCCTGTGTTCGGGAGTGTCACTGAGCAGGGACTTCAGGCCAGACTGAAAAAGGGAAATGTGTACATTGTGTAACAGATTATCTCCTCCTGTGTGAAAAGCCATTCAAGGGGCAATATCATGAAGAAACCTATCGGAGTACAGCTATTTACCAATTATGTTTTTGTTTAAAACATTTGCTTATTTTTCAAATTTCAGTCATGTATTATTGAACAAAAAATTAGATTTTAGTTTTTCTTTTTTTCCGTTTTCATTTTTGCTCCCTTTCCTCCTTTGAGACAGGATAAGGGATGGGCGAATAAAATGTTTTTATTCCATTTGATTAAGGTTTCTCATTTTGAATCAATTTGAAATATTTTTTTCATTTAGCATCATTTCATTGAAAAATTAGAACCATTAAAAAAATAGGAAATCATCAGTTTTTTTAAAACAAGTCTAAAAGCCATTTTCTATTGAAAAAATCATTTTTGTTTCAAACATTTTTGACCAGCTGCAGTGTTGTCAACTCTCATAGGTTTTTGTGATTTTTATTTTAAGTCTCACAGTATTTGGTAACTTTCTGAAAGCCCTAATGCTCTAGTTATGAATTGATGTGAGAATCTCAGATTTCATTTAAAGTAAAAATGAATTTCTAGCTTTTATGGTTGCAGGGCAAAGTTTAAGATTAAGACCTGAGTGCACAGTCAGGGCTCAGAAACCAAATGGCAAAAAATAGGAACTCAAAATGTATTTTTTAAAATATTGATTTTAAGTCAATCACTTAATATTTTTGACCCAATTGTGATTTTTTTTTCAATTATGTGTGTGCATGATGGGGAGGGAGGAGAGGATTTTTTGGATTGATTTTCATAAAGAAACAAACATTTTAAAGCAGAAAACAACCACAACAATTTACAACTACCACATACCCAAATACCACGTTCTTCATGGATGTTCTAATAAAATTAAGCAATTATACAGTTTTACAGCTTATCAAAGCTACAAGACCAGATAATCATAGGCACGGGAAGCAGGGGTGTGGGGAGGACTACTGCATCCCCAGGTTTTACATGGGGCTCCACTCCTGGTCCCGTGCCTGGGGCTCCCCTCCTGGCCCCACATGTGGGGAATCCACTCCTGGCCCCATGTCCGCCTCCAGCCTCAGCCCCTTGACCCCTGTCTCTGTCCCTGCACTCCTAGAGACACAGCCCTGGTCCCAGCCCCAGCTCTGAGGGGAGGGGGTGGAGGCCACAGAGAGAGGTAAGGGGGGCACGAGGTGAAAAGCATGGGGGCAGTTTCACTGGCTTTCAGCACCCACACTTTAGAAAGTGTTCAAGTGCCACTGCAGACAACAACACCGGACAATACGACACTGACCGAACACATTAGGGTGGGCCGGGGTTACACTGACTTTTGATTTTTGGATACTGTGGTTGGCAGTGCTGCTGCTCTGTTTTTGAAAGAGACAAACAAATTTCAGCTTTCTGCAATAATTCATCCAATCTACACAAACCCAATGTATCCCAGCTATTAATGTAAATCTTCAAAGTGCTGTAGTTCTTTGGCAATGGGGTCTGAAGGAAATGTCAGACACTCAGGGTGGATGAAAATTGATCTTTAAAAAATGATTTTTTAAAAGAAAATTTAGATCAGAGGCTTTTCTTTAACTTGGATTTTTTAAACCAGTATTTAATTTAAATTATCTTTCAAATTAAAATTATGACAACTGATGCTAAGGCATATATATAATGTATAACATTCAAGCAGTACATGTTTGCTGGAGAAGTTTTAAAGAAAATAAGATCAATGAAGTGGTGGAACCAGAATTTGTTGAAGGGCTCACCCAGCTTTTGACAGCAATAGCTTCTTCTGCAAGTGCAGAGAAAATATTTTATTCATTTCAATGTACCCAACTGGCTCAGTTCAATGACTCGTCCATTCAAAGTTGAGAAATCAGTTGGGAGTTGAAAAAGCAGGAAAATTAGTTTTCCGTTTCCAACCTATCATTAAAAACAAGGTGTGAGAGGATGAGGTCTACCAGGTCTAAAATCTTGAAGGACATGGTGACCAGAAACAATCCGTTCAATTCACTAACTACAGATAATAGTTCCTTTTTCTAACAAATCAGATTTGAATGAAAAACATGTTTTGGTAAAGTCTCTTTCTCTTCCCTAGCCTGTTGTCCAGATCAAGTTACAGTGAAGAGGAAGGTTCTTTCGTTCTGTCCTAGCTCCACAATGATCACCTCTCTGCCTCATTTGATCATTTTCTTCATTACTTATCACATTCACAAGCTGGAATCAGGTAGGAATCCCACTGGTCCTGCTGCTGGTTGTAGGATTTGTTTCATGGTAGTGATTTATAAATCATGCTTATTCCTCTCTTTTGTACAAAACTGAAAGGAAAAATAGAACAAAAAACCCCAAAACCAAAAAAAAAAACCCAAAACCAAAAAAAAAAACCCAAACCCACCCCTAAAACAAATTTCAGATTGGCTCAATATCAGTAAATAAGTCTCCACTTCCTCCTCAACCCTTCTGGAGGAGTAATTCTCCACCCGCTGCATATGAGGCAACGCAGTTTCTCTATCTATCTAGATACTTATATCATTATAGTATCTGTGTGTGAGGCTGTATGGAATATGGGTGACCATTTATAGTAGCATTGATACCAATATTACAAAATCACAATAAATCTTATACAAGATATGCCACGAGAAGTAATTCTGCTGCTCTACACTGCGTTGATTAGGCCTGAGCTGGAATATTGTGTCCAGTTCTGGGCGCCACATTTCAGAAAAGATATGAAAAATTGGAGAGAGTGCAGAGTAGAGCAACAAGGATGATTAGGGGTCTGGAAAACATGACCTATGAGGGAAGATTGAAAGAACTGGTTTTGTTTAGTCTGGGAAAGAGAAGACTGAGAGGGGACATGTTAACAGTTTTCAAATACCTAAAAGCTTGTTATAAGGAGGAGGGAGAAAAATTGTTCTCCTTAACCTCTGATGATAGGACAAGAAGCAATGGACTTAAATTGCAGCAAGAAAGGTTTAGGCTGGACATTAGGAAAAACTTCCTAACTGTCAGGGTGGTTAGTCACTGGAATCAATTGCCTAGGGAGGTCGTGGAATCTCCATCATTGCAGATTTTTAAGAGCAGGTTAGACAAACACCTGTCAGGGATGGTCTAGGTGGTACTGGTCCTGCCATGAGTGCAGGGGGCTGGACTTGATGACCTCTCAGGTCCCTTCCAGTTCTATGATTCTATGTAAGTATCAGTGGAAAAGGCATGATGTGCTAAATATGATAAGCTTGTTCATAGATATGTATCATCTTTGTATGGTGAGATATAAATATGTGCGGTATATTTGTGTGTCAATCTTGTGCTGTGCATTTGGGTGACACCCGCAGACAGACCAGCATCAGCACTATCCAGCCTGCTTGATGGCCAATCAAAGGCAATCAGCTGTGGAATGAACCATTGAGAGAAGCCCGGGGCTATGAGTCAGCAGGACATGTAGACAAGTATCAGAGAGGTAGCCATGTTAGTCTATATCCACAAAAACAATGAGGAGTCCGGTTGCACCTTAAAGACTAACAGATTTATTTGGGAAAAGCTTATGCCCCAAATAAATCTTAGTTTTTAAGGTGCCACCGGACTCCTCGTTGTTTTTCAGGACATGTAAGGACATGCCTATGGACAGGGGACTCCAAGTACCTTTTCATGCCCATGTGCTGTGAGTTTGTGTTTGGGACAAAGGATGTACACGCCACATGGCAAAGGATATAAAAAGGCAGCTGCATCTTCTTCGTTTTGTCTGCAATCCTGTTTCTCACCTCTGAAGTAACTTCCCTACAAACTGAAGCTTTGAACAAAGGATTGATAGACCCATCCAAGCTCTGGATGTGTTCCAGAGGGACTTTGCAAGCTAGCAAATTCACCAGTGTTGCTAAGAACCTGATATATGGATTCTGAAGTCACTTTCATTCATATATATATATAATGATTGCTTTGACCATTTAGCAACTCTCTTCTCCTTCATTCCTTTTCTTTTCTAATAAAACCTTTAGTTTTAGATACTAAAGGATTGGCTGGCAGCATGGTCTTTTGGGTAAGATTCAAACTAGTATTGATCTGGTAATGTGTCTGGTCCTTTGGGGAATTAAAAGAACATTTTGTAAAGTGAATGGAGTTTTCAGTAATGTCTCACTGTACTGAACCTATTTGCTGATTGGGAGCCAGAGACTGAGATGCAGTGAAGGGGGCTGTGTGATTTCTTTTCTTGATAACCAGTGTGGGGGATCAGGAGCACAGTTTGTGACTGGTTGGTGAATCTAACTATAGTGTAAACCACCAGTTTTGGGAGAAACTGCTCTCCTTTTTGCAGCCTTTCATGACGTTAGCATTTCCACTGTGGGCTGCCCTATGCACCTCAGGTCACGCTGAGCATCCTAGTTGACATGCTTGCATCCTCTGTGACCCAATCCTGTCTCAAACACCAAGGCCAACTGGCCTGAAGCTGAAGTGATTTGGCTCAGTAAGGCCAAGGCACGTGGGTCCCAGAGTTGAAGACCCTTGACTGAAAATGTCCTGGCAGTGACCCCGTCTCACTAAATACAGGTGGAGGGGGGCAAAGGAGGGAAACTCAAGAACCTCAGCTGATCTCAATGAAAATTGTGTCCTCATATGAGGTGAGAGGTGGTGGTCTCCAAAGAAGCTGGGTCCCAAAACATTCGGGTGAAATTCTAGGAGATCTCTGTTGACTTCAGTGGAGTCAGGATTTCATCTTTTCATCCTTCTCATATTAAACCAATGCTGAGAAATCACATCAGAAATATAGTGACGGGTCCGAACAGATCACAGAGCTCAGGTACACAGTGTATATACTCAGGTCATCCTGTCCATTCACGGGGCACTGAAATGGCTCTGTGGCATGTCAAATTAATATATGGGGAGTTACCAGTGACACCTATACGTGACCTGGCCTGTCACTTATTAACGTAACTCTTCCCCTCACCCTTTTCAGTTGTTTCTTATTGTTTCTTATTGCCAAATTTTCAATGTTCAGGCTGGAAATTTGCATACCAGGTGTCTGCCCCAGGCTGAATTTTTGGAAAGTTTGAACCTATTGAATCAGTCATGAATATATTTTATTTTCTCTCTGAGGTTGTTTCTTTTTGCTTTGGTATATTTCACAGCCCAGTTCAGAGTGGTGGGTCCTGGTCACCCTCTCACTGCCATTGTGGGTGAGGCCATTGTGTTACCCTGTCACCTGTCCCCCAGGATGAGCGCGGTGAACATGGAGGTGAGATGGTTCCAATCTGAGTTCACTTCAGTTGTGCACCTGTATCAGCATGGGAAGGATCAGAATGGAGAGCAGATGCCAGACTATCATGGAAGGACGGAGCTTTTGAAAGATGGCATCCTAGATGGGAATGTCTCCTTGCAGATTCTTAATATCAGACGCTCAGATGAAGGACAATACAGCTGTTTTGTTCAAGATGGTCTTTTTTATGAAGAAGCCATATTGGAACTGATGGTAGCAGGTCAGCAGCTCTTGTCTGTGTTATCTCAGCCTGGGCTGCAGTTTTTGTTCTTTTCTACTGCAACAACTGTGACTAGCAACTTGTGAATTATTTTAGCGTAACACAGCGTGACTAGATTTCAGCGCACGACCACATTCAGACCCTTTGGAAATGATGCTGAAAACTTTCCCAACGTTTTATTAAAGACATTTTCAGAATGGTCAAGAGATTTCCTTGCCCAAAAGATGTTCTTGACTGACTCCAAAAGGAGGGAGGGAAAGGAGGGAAAAGACTTCTGGACAAATATGGGCCTGGTTTATACTAGAAAAGTAGGTCAGCTTAACTATGTCACTGAGGGATTTGAAAAATACACCCCCCATGAGTGACATAAATAAGCTGACCTAATTCCCCATGCAGGCAGGGCTGGGTCAACAGAAGAATTCTTCTGTCAACCTAGCTCCTGCCTCTCAGAGAGGGGTATCACCTGTGACACCAGGAGAAGTCCTGCCCTTGGTGTAAGTAGTGTCTACACTGAAGCACCACAGCGGTGAAGCTGCGCTGCTGGAGCCTGTCACGTGTGGACGGCCCCTGGTCTTCCAATTCCTCTGCCGTCATTCTGAGGCCTGGCTAAGGTGGGACTGCCAGGCGTACAGGCCTTCTGACGTGCTCACTACTGGTGGTTATTTAGGGGTGCAGTCAAAATCAGTTGCAGCTGTCTGATTGGCTGAGGCCACATAAAGGTGGGGGCGGGGACAAGTTAAGTATTTACTGTTAGCAGATGAGGCCGAGTGTTTGTCCCCTGCTGCTCTGACACAGGAACCATGGAGCCAGTTAGATTTGTTTATTTATTTATTTATTTAAAAAGAGAACAAACAAATTGTTTCTCGAATATACTAAAATCTGGCTTTTTGAAAAATTCATATCCCACTAGGTATTTAAACAAAGTGGCCAGATTTCCAAAGGTGTTCAATGTTCCACTGCTCTTGGGTAGAGAGGACAATATCTCTCCTTATTCAGTGAAATTATTTTAAATATTTGTTCTCATGTTTTCCTGTGTCCATGCGTATTGGGAATTCAGAAATTCCAGTGTTCATTTATCCCTTCTGTATGAGCAAGTGATCTCGAGTGGGAGTAATGGATCCACAATCTCTCACTCATCCTTTTTTAGCTGTTAAGTTACCCCATTGATTTATCACACATTTATGTAATTTTCCTCTAGGTTTGGGCTCCAATCCTCTCATCTCTGTGGAGAGTCACCAGGATGGAGGGATCCGGATGGTTTGTCAATCGGCTGGTTGGTATCCAGAGCCCAAGGTTCTTTGGAGAGATCTCAGTGGGAAAGAATTACCATCACTCTCTGAAGCAAAATCCCTCAGGGATAGTGGCCTGTTTGAAACAGAAAATTCTATTATTATAAAAGAACGTTCAAACCAGAACCTGTCCTGCTGGATCAGGAACACCGTTCTCAATCAAGAAAAGGAATCAACAGTTTATATAGCAGGTCAGTTACCAGCTAAACCCACACACTGAAATCACCTCCATCAGAAACAAAACAAAACCTAGGAAACAAAGAACTGAAGCATCTGTTGTGCATATTTTACAACCTACCTAAAAACAAAGAAGTTCAGATACTGGAATCTTAACAGGGTCACGACTCAGGCAATCTGATCGCCTTAATTTTGCATATTCAGAGTTATCAGAGTTTTGGGTTTCATGTAAATTTAATCTTAACTCTGATACTCCTGAAACTCTTACTGAAAAAAAATAATTAAAAAAAAAAAGAATGATTTTGGGAAGAAATATTCACCAAACCTTGAAAGAGTTTGTTCCTAAAAACTTAACTTCCCCTCAGTGATTTTTTTTGAATGTAGCAGTTTTTACACCATCGTTTGTTTGCTACCTTTTCAATTAGTGAAATGTCACCAAATGGTGTGGGCTTGTTTCTGTTGACATTCAATAGGACTTGTGCTTATAACTTACTTTGCCTTTGTCTACACACAAAAGCTGCCCTGATTATCTCCTGAGTTCTGATGAAACCCCTTGTCTAAATGCTCTTCTGTCAGTTTCAGAATGTCCTGTTCATTTAGTGTAAGTCAGTTCCTTACTGATTTATACTGAATGGATAAAGGACACTCTTCAGCTGATTTACAGTTTAAGGTTTTGTCAATCAGTTTAGTTAAATTAGGGGAGTCCTATTACATGGTCAGCTGTGGAATCAGTGTAACAATGACTGCATGAGTGTTACACCAATTTCACTAAACCAGGGCACAAATCCTGTGTGGAGAAGGCCTTAGGCATGTTTGAAATGCCCACCCTGGCTAGATGATGTAAATGCTGTAAACACAAGAACAGCAAAAGAAGATGAATCAATTTGTAGCACTTAATGTTTGGATTAATTGCAATTATGATTCATAGAAATAATTGGGGAAATTATCAGTGACTCACCAAAACATTCTAATTACTCTTACAATTTCTGAATGTTGCTGAACAGTGAGGACCAAATTGTTTGCTGGCATAACTCCACTGAAGTCAACGTGGTTTTGTGAGCAGAGAATTTGCCCCTGAACTCAATAAAGCTCTGAATAGCATGAATCAAACCAGGCCTGTTCATTCACTAGTTAATCAGTGCTAAAGCTGTGTTGGTTGGAGTAATTTTTAAAATCAGGTTTTGGTCTTTTGTGCAGCATGGGGGGTCATGTTTTCACTCTTACTTCACCTACGTCCTGCTGGGGACTATTTATGTATTTACGTGCAATAGAAAAAAAATTAGTTTTGTCCCTGCTTCCAAACTAATGCAAATCCTGGGGGTTTATTTTTCAGATTCCTTTTTCCCGAGGGTGAATCCATGGATGGTGGCTCTGAGTGTGATCCTGCTGGTTTTGTTTGGTTTCATTGGCCTCACTATTTATCTATTTAAAATAAAAGGTAAACGTCACAGGGGAACATTTAGTGAAATTAACAAGAAATTTTCTTCTAATAAATGAAAAAAGGGAAGAATGAAATTTTACACTGGGCCAAGCAGGGGAAGCACGGACCTGCCCTGTGCTCCCCGCAGCAGCACAGGGAAGGAAACGTTACTAAGGTTCCCATTTGCTCCTGGAGGCAGTGATCTGCATCAGCCCTTTATAGTCCCAGCATATTTCTCCTCCAGAACTGCCTCAGTTAAGCTGAATGGAGCATTTGGGGAAGGGGTGGAGGTGAAATTGATCCCAAACCTTCTTCACTCCTCCCTTTTTTCTGCTCACTTCCCACCCAGCTGTGCAGTTATTCCCTCCTCAGTCCCCACGGACTTTGGGAATTAGTTAATGTCTTTTTCCCTCTTGTGATAAGTAAATATTTTGGACAGAGTTGGGTCCCCATAAAGATTGTGTGTGATTTTATTTTGGGAGCAGTTGTCTATGATTTCATTTACTGTTGAAAAGAAATTGGAATGAGACAAAGCCTGGCAAATTTCATCCCAATAGTTAATATTAAAAAAATATACACAGTGGAAAAGAGGGGTCTGAATAGACATGAGCTCTGAGCCTTAACCTGAGTTCTGACTATGGTGAGAAACAATAAGTCAGAGGTGGAGAAGGGAAACCTTTTTCTCCTGGTGTTGAGAACATGAAACCCATCAAAGGCTCATGAATTGTGTAATCACTGTGCAACTTTCACAAAATGCAGACAACTGTATAATCAAGGGAAAAATGCTCCTAATAAGAATTTATATTTATTTCTGTTTATTTTTAATGGAACAGGATATAGAAATTTGCAAATGTTGTGCTCTTTCCTCCAACAAGTAAAACTTCTGTAGAAATTTCACTCCTCATAAGGGTATTTCTTTGTTTATTTATGAATTTTTTGGGTGGAGTTTTTTAACCAGAAAAAGATGAAAGCCCAGATACTGCATCATTAACATCAGTTAGATCTTTGCCATTGACTTCAATGAGTGGAGGATTAAGCACTGAATGCACAAGTCATATCATTTAAAAAAATAATGCTGATAATTTGAGGGCCAGAAATTCCAGTCTGCACCACCAGAGCTCCCAGCACAGCCAATGGGAATGTGAGAGATAATACAAGGAAGCAGGATTGGGCTCTAATGGCTAGATTTTTTTAAGGTACATGGTGAGCTAATTCTCACTGAAATCAGTCGGAGTTAGGCTCCTCAATGCCTTGAAAAATCAGACCCTAAATCCATAAGGAATTCAAACCTTTCAGAATTGTAAATCCTTGAAAATAGTCAGTTACTGTTGGACACTGAACTCTAGTGTGGCCACATGGTGAGTAAAACATGAATGAAATGTTTGGTATTTAGAGATCAGGCGTTCATATCGTAAAAACATTCCTTTAAATCTCCATTAAGTGGAAATCTTCTTAAATAACTTGTATTTCCATCTGTTTGCTTTATTTCATTTCTTTAGGGAAACATCTTGGAGAAACCAGTAAATTCAATTTTTCTCCACATAGAACCTTTTCCATTAAGTTGTTTGCTGTTTATTATTTATGATCATAATTATTAAAGAGAGATCAATTTGAGTATCACATGAAATATCAGGGATAATGTATTGATAATTATTCAGTATGTGGGTAAGAGGAAATCAGAAAGAGAATGTTCTTTGAAATGTACTTTCTCTGAGGGTGAAATCCACATGGTGCTGGAGGCACCATGACATGGGGGACCAGGAGGACTCTGTGCCCTCAAATGTCCTCTTGCCTCATCTGACAAGTAAATAATCTGGTCCAATGTGGATCTTGCGTGTAACTATATTGGAGGAGGAGTTCTTCATTTTTTCATTTAATGTTAAAAGGAAATTGGGATGAGATTAAGCCTGATCAATTTCCCTCTCCCTCAGGTAATATGAAAAGTGAGGCACGATGTTCAACTTTCACAAAACTCAGACAACCGTATATCCAAGAGAAAAATGCTCCTAATAATAGTTTATATTTATTTATTTCTGGTTTTTTTGTTTTTGGGGGGTTTTTTAGGCAAACATGATACAGAAATGAATAAGTGTTGTGCCCTTTTCTCCAACAAGGAAAACATCACTAAAAGAATAATGTTGATAATTTTAGGGCCCAATATTACATTCCGTTCACATCTAACGCTCCCAGCAAAGTGAATGGGAACATGTAATATGCAAGGAAGTGGGAATGGGCTCTAAGGGTAGCTTTTTAAAGGTATTTGGACACCTAATGCCAATTGAAATCAGTGGGAGTTAGGAACCTAAATACCTTTAAAAATTTGGCCCTAATTCCCTTGGGAATTAAAAACTTTCAGAACTTTAAGTCCATGCAGATAATCAGTTATTTTTTGACACTTTACTCTAGTGCAGACACAAAATGAGCCCAAACATCTACACCCCAATTTTACAGGCCCCCAGCTTATGTCTTGTGAGGCTAGTTAGCTGACATAGGTCAATTGGGGGTATTCAGTTGCTGTGTAGCCACACCCTATGGGACTTTGCAGGTGCTCCGTGCCCTGCCTGTGGGTTGGAAAGGGACTCTTCTCCGAGGATCTCCGTAGTTTCCCTGCCCATAGCCTGGATCAATGGGTTTGTGAGGGACAGGCTGCATGATGGGAGGCTGGGGCTGATTCCATCCTAGAAGAGATGCACTTAATTAGTGTGTATTTGTTTCTGATTCTTTGTTACCTAGATGATCTTCAAAGAGAACTTGGTAAGTGTTTCTATTTCTCGAATGCAGCCTTTTCCGTGCTGTTGAAACTATCTCTGGATCTATCAATCTCTCACCCTTCTGCTAGGTGGAGTCGGCAGCACCAAGGACTGGGTTCAATGTCAAGGGTTCCTCTTAGCAATACAAAATGGAAAAACCTTGAGACCCCACCCAATAATCTGGGCAAATTTAACTCCTGAGCCTCTTTAAGGCTGTATTGTGGCCCCTTTAAGGCTTATAGCAGCACAGCCGTAGCACTGCAGCTGTCCTGCAATCGGGTCTCCCGTGTAGCTGTTCTATGCCGATCACTCACCAGCATAATTTAACCACCCCCAACGAGCGGCTGTAGCTATATCGGAGGGAGAGTGTCTCCTGCCAACATAGCACTGTCCACACCAGTGCTTTTTTTGGTGAAACTTTTGTCAGTTGGGCGTGCTTTTTTTGTTATGCTATACAAAGCACACAGAATCTTTATAGGGAAGAAGGCAGCACACTGCATTTATTGAGAATACAACAGTTAGCATATGCTTTTCAACAATCTCACACACACACACATACCTGCCAGTTGATGTTTATAGTTACCAGTCCAGAGTCTGGATCAATCTAGTGGCCAGCCAGATTGGTCGCAGAGGGGAGCAGGGCTCTGTCGGTCGTGATCTGATGCTCCTGGAGTGTGGCAAGACGCATCCAAAGTCTCATGGCAAAACACCCTGTTCTTATAGTCTTTTTTCTCTGTTGAAGTCTATGGATTTTGCTGTGTCAGTTTGTGACCAGTTACTTCTTTATTGGTGTATCTTTTGATGTGAACATTCCAATACACCACCAAGAGGGCCATCCTGTATTTAATCACTTGTCATTAGGGGTGCCAGCCATCACCTCACGGTCGTCAATCTGCCCTTTCTTCATTATGGATGTGCCTTGTCGTTAAGTCTCTTCACTCCTTCTTCCCTGACAATCTGGCTATAACAATGGCCTTCACACCTTATCTTTTTCTGATGAGTGCATCCCTCAATCACACAAACAGTCTTTTCATAGAGATCTTTGAGAATACAAACAGTGTCAGTTTATTTTGAATCTCCTTAACATAGACAATACAAGATCCTGTCTCTTACTTACTAAACCTTAAAACAAAGAAATGTATATTTAACTAGAGTGCCTGTCAAGGTTCCTTCCCCACTCTGAACTCTAGGGTACAGATGTGGGGACCTGCATGAAAACCTCCTAAGCTTACTTTTACCAGCTTGGGTTAAAACTTCCTCAAGGAACAAACTATTTTACCTTTTCACCTTGGACTTTCGCTGCCACCACCAAATGTCTAACCAGTATATTACTAGGAAAGAGTCCGTTTGGAAACGTCTTCCCCCCCCCAGTCCTCCCAAACGTTACACCCCCTTTCCTGGGGAAGGTTTGATAAAAATCCTCACCAATTTGCATAGGTGACCACAGACCCAAACCCTTGGATCTTAAGAACAATGAAAAAGCATTCAGTTTCTTAAAAGAAGAATTTTAATAGAAGAAAAAGTAAAAAGAATCACCTCTGTAAAATCAGGATGGTAAATACCTTACAGGGTAATTAGATTCAAAACATAGAGAATCCCTCTCGGCAAAACCTTAAGTTACAAAAAGACACAAAGCAGGAATATCCATTCCATTCAGCACAGCTTCTTTTCTCAGCCATTTAAAGAAATCAGAATCTAACGCATATCTAGCTAGATTACTTACTAAGTTCTAAGACTCCATTCCTGTTCTGTCCCCAGCAAAAGCATCACACAGACAGAGAGAGAGACTTTGTTTCTCCCTCCCACCAGCTTTTGAAAGTATTTTGTCTCCCCATTGGTTATTTTGGTCAGGTGCCAGCGAGGTTATCCTAGCTTCTTAACCCTTTACAAGTGAAAGGGTTTTTCCTCTGGCCAGGAAGGATTTTAAAGGTGTTTACCCTTCCCTTTATATTTATGACAGTGCCTAATTCGTAATACATATAGGAAACCATAGGAGACATTATAACTTATCCAAAAAAAAAAGGGTGACCATAATCAGTCATAAGGATTGTTTTGGTCTGTCCCTGCCTTAACATCAGTACAGACACTGGCAGTCTGTCAAATGCATTCCTACCAATGTCCCAGAGGGTCATTTCTTTCTGTTATTCAAAAAGGGTGGCTGGTAAAATGAAATCAAGACACACATTAATTCTTATAGTACAAATATAAAATCCTGCTCCTACATTTTCACACCCTGACTGACAAAAGTTTTACTGACAAAAGTGCTAGTGTAGACACAGGATAAGAGACAAAACTTCCCACTCACCCCCCCTGATTACAACAAAAGAAAACTTTTATTACAAGGGAAAAGGAACCCAGCATTGTTTTGGGAAAACACCACAGCCATGATTCGAAAGCATGTTACCCTAAGCAAACACCAGTGGGCACAGTACATTGGGCAGTGTCCTTTGCCTCAGTTTCCCACCTTGCCGTGTGAAAATCCGATGAGTGAATGACCTGTAACACGCCACTCCCCTCTCCCGCCGCTGCAGCCCACTCACAGGTGGTTGTTCTTAATCAGCCAAGACCCAGAGTTCAGAGGTGCCCTCACATGGCGTCACCTCCCACCCCTGAAAGGCGTCTGTGTGTGTGTGTGTGTGGTGCTGAGAGGGACATTGAGCAAGGTGTCCGCTGCTGCCTCCACCTCTGCAACTGGCTTGCTGCTGCTGCTCTCGCTGTCACCACTGGCCATAGGTGCCGACAGCCCTGGAGCACCCACAGGGAAAAATTAGCGGGTGCTCTGCACCCACCCACAGCCAAGCTCCCCCCTCCCCGCAGTGCCCACTGGCGGCCCTGCTGACCAACTCTTCCCCCTCCCTCCCAGTGCCTCCCACCTGCCGCAAAACAGCTGTTTCACGGCACTCAGGGTGCTCTGGGAAGGAAGGGGAGGAGCGGGGATGTGACACGCTTGGGGGGGAGGAGGGGAAGAGGCAGGGTGGGGCTGGGGACTTCGGGAAGGGGGTGGAATGAGGTGGGGTGGGGGCGGAGCAGGGGCCTCTGTAGCCTCCTACCTGGACGGTTCACAAACAGCCTCCACTGGGGCTGGATTCTTTAATTGATTTGCAGATTAAAACCAAGGCCTTAAACGGGCATCAGAAGGGGACTGGGAGCCAGTGAAGGGACTGGAACATGGGCCTGATGGGTTCACTGTGCCCTAAGCCCTGGAGAAGGCCGGCAGCTGCATTCGGTACCAGCTGGAGCCTTCACACTCAGCTGTGGATTCAGTGATCGACAGTAACCCAGCCTGGCGGTGGCAGAGGCAGGGATCGCTGGCCAGACTCTTGCCCCCAAGAAGATGTAAAGTTTCCTAGGGCAGATTGGTGGGTAGCGATCGATTTATTGGGGGTTGATTTATCCCATCTAGTGTAGACGCGACACATTAATCCCCAAGCGCTCTCCTGTCAACTCCGGTTCTCCACCGCCGCGAGAGGCGCAAGCGGAGTCGACGGGGGAGCGGCAGCGATCGACTCTCCACCGTGAGGACACTGAAGTAAGTCGACCTGAATACGTCGACTTCAGCTATGCTATTCCCATAGCTGAAGTTGCGCATCTTAGGTCGATCTCCTCCCCCCCCCCCCCCCGCCCCCACCCCTCCACAGTGTAGACCTGGGCCTAGTGAGCTGGGATGTTTAGACACTGATGCTACCTGGTCACCTAGTCTTTGCACCTCGACTTTGGTGAATGGGGGCTGTACAAATTCAATGAAATGAAGGACAGAGTCTCATCTAGTTCTTCAAAATGTGTCCCTGCTTCTCAATCACTTTGCTCTTGCTCGGGTTCAGCTTAAGCCAGCTACTCTTCATCCCAGAGCCCTGGTGTTCCTGCATTCGCTCAGCTGAGTTCTCATCCCTCTCTCTGTGTTTGGTTTCAGACTGGAGAAGAAACATCGTCTGCCCAGGTAACTACAGCTCCTATTGCATCGATATCCAAAGCTTCCCTGCCCTGAGACTTCCAGTCCCTCTTTCTCATACAGTTAACATTTTACACTAGCTCTTTGGGCAGGGATGGCTCTGTACTAAGGTGAAAAGACTCAAAGGTTTGTGTGGCCAACGTTGTCATTTTGGGTACCTAAGGAGTTTTTGTGCCCACTGGAAGCTCAGAGGATTCTCAGCGAGATGCTGTTAGAGTCCCTGATGGGGCTGGAGGCTCAGGGCAGGAGGGGTGGACAAAGGGCTGGGCCAGGGTCAGGTTAATGTCTAGGCTGCTCATTTCAATTTTCAGAAGCCCGAACAGGGTTCCATGTGCCCAGACTCTAGCTGCCACTCTAGCCATGGCACCGGTACATGGCAGCCAGCAGGGCTTAGCACAGTCACTGCACACAGACCCCCATAGATCACACACAGAGATACCGAGACCCCATCACACACTGACTGCAACCCCCCGAACACACGGCAGGATCCAAGCTGCATGAGAAGCCAGTCAGGGCACAGAGGGAGCCAGTGTGCGCTCTGGAATTCCTTGGGGAAGATGGGGCAGGAGAGGAGTGGTCTGGGGAGGGGTGAGGTTAGGGAGTGGGAGAGGAATAGAGGGCTGCCCAGGGGATTTCGGGAGTGGTCCCTGTGAGGAATGATTCTTCTGCCAGGGGCCACAGCTGAGGTTGGCTAGTCAAGTCCAGTGAAGACTGTGAGGCGGTTCAGAGGGACCTCTCCCCTCCCCGCCCAAGCTGTGTGAAAGGGAAACCTGGTGGGATATGAAGTGCCCTGGTGATAAATGAACATATCATGGAGGGAAAAAATTGAGCAACTCGTTCATATTACAGGGTTTGAAAATAAGGGCATCAGCAGCTCAGGGCTTGGCTACACTGGCAGCTGTAGAGCGTTTTGGGTTAAACCAGCCTTCGGAGAGCGCAGTACGGGAAGCGCCGCAGTCTGTCCACACTGAGAGCTGACAGCGCAGGGGCGTAGCCACATTGGCAGCGGCATTGGGAGCGGTGCATTATGGGCAGCTATCCCAGCATTCAAGTGGCTGCAGCGTGCTTTTCAAATGGGCGTGGGGTGGAGTGTGTTGTGTGTATGTGGGGGGAGAGCGAGTGGGTTTTTGGGGTGCTGAGAGTGTGTCAGCACGCTGTCTGTAAGTTCAGACCCCCGCCTCTCTCTCCGTCACTCAAAGCAAACAGTAGCTGTTTCTCCGAGCTGATAAGCAGCCGGCTCCGAAATGGAGCTTCGAAAGGGCCACTTCCGCATTCCTGCCGGAGTTCTCAACAAAGACAAGAGCGGTCACTTCAGTTACTGGGATGATGGGACGTTTCGGGAGGGCAATCAGAGCACTGTAACATTACTCCTCATCCACACTGACGCTGCAGAGTCTCACCCAATACGCAGCAAACCTTATCCCTGCCGGGGAGGTGGAGGACCAGCCGCGCTCTAGCCAGGCAGTCGGAGCGCTCTACGTGCCTTGCCAGTGTGGACGGGGAGTGAGGGAGAGCGTTCTGGGGGCTCTATTGCGCTATAACGTGCGAGTGTAGCCAAGGCCTCAGTAATGCAACCTGGAATTCACTGTGGCCAGCTTGACAAAACCCTCTGCTCATTGCGCAGCTCTGGGGAAAAGGTCAAACAAAATATGAGAATCCATAAAAGTGGGATGGTGAACAACATGGAGATATTATACAGCCGTTATAGAAATCAGTGTTTTGCCCTCATCGGGAGTACTGTGTTGGGTAATTCTCACCCCACCTCAGAAAGGGTACTGAAGAAGAAAAGAGGGCTCAGAGAAAGGCAATGAGAATCAGCACGAGGAGAGATTGAAAAAACGGGGGATTTTTACCTTTAAAAGAGAGGAGCAAGAGGGGACATGATACAAGTACAGAATATTGCACAACCCCCCTGAACAGAAGATGATTTAGGTTGAAATGTCAAACAGTTGGTAGTTAGGAAATGCCAGTTTTATGCTGGCCTGTACGCCCTTAATTCTCACCCCTTGTGCATCCATCCTGGGCAGTGAAAGAATGAGGCAGGGGTCCTGTGGCAAAAACAGTGTGTGATCATGTAATTGGAGATTGTATCATAAAACACACACATGGGACACCGGCTAATGGGCCAACCCCAGGGACACAATATGTTGCCAGAGAACAGCAGGGTAGCGGGAGTGGAGAAAGGAGCTTTACAGGCAATAACAGCAGAGGTGAAAGGAAGCCGATATGCCCTGGTATGGCCCTACTGGCAAGCCGCAGCGGTGAGTTATATGGGCTCGTGGCTCCAGCAATATTGAGGGCCCGGCTCCACCAATGTTCGGGGCCAGGTCTCCCCCTGGCCCCACCTCCCACCCCGCCTCCCGTACCCCCTCCGAGTGTCCCCCGTTCCCCCCTTGTTGCCCCCCTTGCACCTCCCTGGGCCCCAGAGCAGAATGTCTCTGTCTCTCCCCTGCAGCTCCTTGCTACCTCCCTGCATCATCTGCTGCCGAAGGGTCCTAGTGCCCCCATTTCACTAGTGGCAGGGCAGGCTGCCCTTCCCCTGCCCTTCCTGCTCAGACCCTTTCATTTCCCGGCTGGACCCTCCACCAGCACAGGCCCTCCCTGCCCGCAGTCACCGCTCCTGCCCCATGCTGGGCAAGGGCTGAGTGAGTGAGGGGTGTGTGTGTCTGTTAATATGTGTCTGCTGAGTTAGTCCGGTCTTTGCCAGAGTCAGACGGGAAGATGAACCTCATGCTCCTTCTCCCCCAGCATTCCCCTTGCTCTCACGTAGGCTGAGGGTGCAGGGATGAGAGGCATCTATTCTCTCCCCATAGCAATGCTCTCTCTCATCTGGGAATGTGGGGTTTAAGATGGGAAACTGCAGGGAGAGGTGAGGCGTGTCAGTGAGCACTGAGGAGAGGGAGCTCAGTTTCTCACCACTCCGTGGGGCCCCCCATGACACCTGGGTCTCTAGTCCCCTCCCTGGAGAGATGTGGAGCAAGACAGGAAAGAGCCTGAGTCCCAGACCTGGCTCAAGTGACCCTTTGGCTGCACGGCTGGCCCATCTCTGCCAGGGGCGTGACTCTCCCCTGCACTGTGCTGACATCTCAGAGCTGCTCCCCATTCAGAGCTGACGGGTAAATCCTGGAGGAAGGAGATTCCCTGCGTCACTCCCCAGCTGGGGCAGATTCTGTCACTGACGCCATCAAACCCTCCCCCAGGGCCGAGCTCTGCCCCTCACGCTCCGATTCTCTCTCCCCAGCGAATGTGACTCTGGATCCAGACACGGCTCATCCCAAACTCGTCCTGTCTGAGGGTGGGAAAAGTGTGAGATGTGGAGAGACGCGGCAGCGACTGCCCGACACCCATGAGCGATTTGACTATTGGGAATGTGTGCTGGGCTGTGAGGGATTCACCGCGGGGAGACATTGCTGGGAGGTGGAGGTGGGGGCTGGGCGATACTGGGCTGTGGGGGTGGCCAGAGAGTCTGTGGGGAGGAAGAGAGGGATCAGCCGTAGCTCTGAGGGGGGGATCTGGGCTGTGGAGCGGTGGGAGGATCAGTTCCAGGCTCTCACCTCCCCTGAGACCCCCCTGAGCCGGCGCCGGGCCCCCAGCAGGATCTGGGTTTGTCTGGATTGTGGCCGGGGGCAGGTGACATTTATCGATGCTGGTGACGAGGCCCCGATCTTCACTTTCCCGCCGGGCTCCGTCCCTGGGGAGAGAATCCGCCCCTGGCTCTGGGTGTGGGGGGGATCCCGGCTCCGCCTGCGTCCCTGAGACCCACAGCAGAGCGGGGGGCTGGAAATCAGCCTCTCTAGCCTCACGGACCCCAGCTCTATGACCTTGGAGGACTCCCATCGAACCCAGCCCCTGGCCCCTCATCTCTATGGCCCATGGAAGCTCCTCTCCCTCCCTCCCTGCAGCCCCAGGCATGGGAGGGGGAGGGGGAGGAACCCCTGGGGCTGCAGGAGCGGCAGAGGGCCCTGAGGGGCAGAGGCGGGGGCTGGGCAGGAGGCAGAACTAACAGCCGGGCTGGGGACAGGCAGAGGTGGAGGAGGCAGGGACCCAGCATGAATCAATCTGGGTTTTGGGAGAAGCTGGAAGCTCTGCAGCAGCTGGGAGCATTTTGTGCAGATCTGTGGGATTAGATCTCGCTGGGGCAGCAAGAGGGGAAGGCAGAAAATCAGGGGAAAGAAGGGAGCAGCCAAGGGGGATGATCTGTGGGAGGGAGGGGAGGAGAGTGGGAAAGACACAGGAAAATAAACAGGGATCACAAGTGAGGGCTAGAAAAATGCTGAGTAGAGAAGGAGAGTATGAAAGAAAAGGGAGAAGGAAAGGGAACCTGAGAGGGACAGAGGGATTTATGATGTGTTACTGAAAGTGAGACTGTGACTCATTAATTCCTGGGCATTGGTGCTATTTTAGTGCCATTAAGCAAACTGCTCTGAGTAGCTGTGGATCTCCTTACACTATGCTGTGGTCATTAAACTCTGTCTTAGCTCCTTTTACTTTCCTGCTTTCCACCTACTTACTGTAAAATAAAAATACTACAAACAATTCTTCTTGTTTCCTTCATCTTAATGTCCCAGCTGTAATTGTTGTGGGCAGCTCAAGAACGTGAGGTCCAACCTCAGGGCAGTTACAAAGCAGGGCACAAACCCCCCACTGGTTGTCTGTTCTGTATTTTGATTTCACTCACCAGGTATCAACCATGAAGCCCTCAAGCACTAAAACAGCCTTAACAGGGGCAGTGGGTGAAGCTTCCCCTGCGGGAGGCTAGTTCCCTGTCCCACCTCTTGCACCCACATCCCAGCCCCCACCCACAGGCCCTGCCCAGCCACCACCATTCGCTGCATCACTCTCCTGCCCGTGTGAGGGCAGCGTTGATAAGGGATGCGGCAAGGGGGGAGGGCTCTTGACGGGGAGGAGGGGTGAGGAGGGATCCGGCGAGCAGGTGGGGGTCTTGCGGGTAGGCGATGGGTGAGAGGAGGGACATGGCAATGTGGGGGTCTCACGGGGCAGTGGAGTAGAGGAGGGACATAATGAGTGAGGTATGGGGGGTCTCATGGGCAAGGGGATGGAGGAGAGGAGGGACACAGTGAGTGATGGGTAGAGGCATCTCACGGGTAGGGGGGTGGATGAGAGGAGGGACAGGGTGCGCTGCGCGGTCTTGCGGGGAGGGTGGAGGAGAGGAGGGACCCAGTGACCCGCGGGCTGGGAGATCTTGCAGGGGTTGGGGGATGAGGAGGGATGGGGCAAGTGGCAGTTGGGGGGGGATTTTGCTGGGGGGTGAAGGAAAGGAGGGACATGGAGAGCGGTGGGGAAGGATCTCGCAGGGGACGGGGTGGAGGTGAGGAGGCACACAGCGAGCAGCGGGCGGGCGTTTCACAGGGGTGGGGAGTGAGGAAGGATGTGGCGGGGGGGGTGTCTCTCGAGGGTGAGGAGGGATGTGGCAGACAGGACCCTCTGAATGAGACACCCATGTGGAAAGTTGGGGGTAGTTAATTCAGATAGGAAAGCAAGACGTGATATGGATAGTATCAGAAACCATGACTGGTGACTAAACCTGATGGCTAAATCTGACAGGGGGCTGTTTTTCACACAACCCCTGGCAAAGAGCTATGAAAATTTTGGGGGCTGGGGAACCAAGATTGGAGGGGCACCTGCCCACAGCAAACGATGCCCCTTTTTGGAAGGGAAAAAAAGTAAACTTGTGAGAATGAAGGACAGCGAAGGCTTTGAAATAGGGTTGCCACCACTGAGGTACAAAAAATCAGGACGTCCTCAGGCCATAAGCCTGGCAGTATTTACTGATCACCTTACACATGTCCCAGGACAGCTACCTCCAAAAAGCATATGCTTCAGTGTTCACAGAGTGGGAGGATTAGTTACAGACATTAGGTTTATTATTTTTAATTAAAAGGTCTAAAAAGTTCATAATATTGGAAGTCTAAAATGGTACTAATTGTCATAGGAACATAAAGCCATTTCAGATATATGGAACCTTTCGGAGCAGTAACAGGCAATCAACGGTTGCAATTTCAGCTTGCAAGCTACGGCCTGTATCCAGAAACATAATGTAACCGTGTCCTTAGCTGTATTCAGTGCAATTGTCATTGATACCAGTGTCATGTGTGTCTAGATAGCCAAATACATATCACCAGTGTTACCGACTCTTGCAATTTTACCATGAGGGTGGCAGTATTTGGTGTTTTTATTCTGAAAGCACAAGCTTCTGGAATCAAATGATTGCTTGAGAATCACAGTTTTCACCAAGTATACCAATAAAAAAAATTTTAACTTGTGGTTTTGGAAAAAAAGTGAAAATATGAATCTAATGCACCCCTAAAGGCTCAGAAACAAAAAAAGAAAAGAACCCCAAACATATTTGGTTTTAAATCATAATTCTTTGAGGCATGACATACCATATGATTTCTTGGGGTTATCACTACTGTATATCTATGTTTAGTTCAAATTACAGTAGAAATTTGCCTGTGAGAGAGATTTCATACAAGAGAGTGTTATTAGGTTGACCCGAGTGGATGGCTGATGTTCAAGGCCCTGCGCACTGTTCTAGCTGAGAGTAGAATTTGATGAGGAGTCTGGTATCTTTCATACAATCTAGTGTATTTACAAAGTATGTAGGAAGTTCTGTTTCCATTATCTAAGGAGGCACCAAACCATCCCACCCATCCAAAAAAACCTCAGAAATCTTCCTTTGCTCACTGCTCCAAACTCTATCAGTCAACTTGTGACTGGGTGCGCGTGTGCACACACACACACACACGCACACAACACAAAAATTCCAGAGTGGCCTCGGGTCTTCTCTTTGCTATTGTGTCTTGCTCTCATGTGTAACCGTTAACCTGGACAAAGGGAAGCTGCTACATTCATCCGTTTAAGGGGCTTTAAACCAACAATAGGCCAGTGCCCTTAGTGAATATGGGCGAAGTAAGTCAATCGTGAACCAGGCAGCACAAGGACATACCTCTACACAGTCTTGCCCAACGTGATGGTGAACTAAGAACAACGAGAGTAATAAAATAAATAATTAAAAGGGGTGAAACTGCATTTACCGGGGATTAGATAAAAGGGAGAGCAACACAAGCCATCAAACACTGCTTAGGGGATTCTGTGCCACTGCACAGGCACAGAACTCATGTGCCACCCAGAAATTTCTTTTTCTCTGCAGAAAATACATTCTGCCAGAGACGTGCTGCAGTTACACCTTTCACCCACCAGGGGCCCCTGGGGGGGCAAGGGGGCAATTGCCTTGGGGCCCAGGAGATTTCAAAGGGCCTGGGGACCCTGGCTGCCACCACTGCTGTGGTCCTGGTAGCAGTGGCTGGGAGCCCCAGGCCGTTTGAAATCACCCAGGCGTGCTGCGGGGCTCCTATGCGCACAGGCTGGATGGGTGCAGTGGCAGATTAGGGGGAGGAGAAGCTCCAGACCCCAGCAGGAGATGCGCTGGGCAGGGTGGGGATAAAGGAGAAGCCCTGGACCTAAATTCCCTCTCAGCTACGCCCCTTCCCTGACCCCCACCAAGCCTAGCCCGGACCTGCCCTGGCTGAGGGACAGATGCCCCCGGCCGAGCCACTGGAGATGCTGCGACCGTGGAGAGGCACCTCTCAAGTGGCCCCGAGCTGTTTTGGTGAGAGAGGGCTGGTGGTAGTCCCTGGGGGAGCCAGCACCCCAAAGCCTTCATCACCAGCCTGACCCCTAACCCCACATGCACAGCCAGAGCCCTCACCCGCCCCGCACTCGAACCCTATGCCCCAGCCCTGAGCCCCCCTGAGACCGCTTGGCCCCAGCCCTACCACACACCTCCATATTGGTGCACATAACAAAAGTCATTCCGCACATGGACATAAAAAATTACAGGGAACGCTGCCACGGACCCCGGCAGAAACTGTGCAGGGTGGGTGGGAGAAGCCCTGGACCCTGGGAGAAGACGTGGGGCTGAAGCCCCCAGTTTGGGACCCCCAGATGCCCTAGCAGCAGAAGCTGCAGGGCTAAAGCGCTGACCCCCCTCTATGCAGAGCTGGCCTGAGTCCCTCTCTCTCCCGTGCCCCCTGCAGGGAGCTGACTCTCACTCTCAGACTGTGGAGTAATTCAGCCCAAATTTACTCACCTTGGTATCTCCATTTCCCCCATCACCACACAGCCATGAAAGGATTCAGCCTAGGAGGCAGGGTCAGCTTTAGCCCCATTTGACAGGTGGATCTAGGGCACCCAGAGGTGAAGTGACTTTCCCAAAGCTAAGCAGGGAGTCAGTGGCAGAGCAGAGAACCAAACCCAGCACCCCCAAGCCTCAGGTTTGTGCCTGAACCACTTGGCCACCCTTCCTACCCGAGGAGGGGGAACCTTCTCTGCCGCTTGGAGTGCATGGGTGGAGGCAGGCACTAGAGAGAGCCGCCAGGAGGTGGGGAGCAGAGAGAGACGGGTAAAGGGACATGGGTGGGAAGTAAGAAGGGGGAAACATCAGGAAGGGGAGCAAGGACTTAGCCATGGTCTATACTGGGGCGGGGGGGATCGATCTAAGTTATGCAACTTCAGCTACATGAATAACGTAGCTGAAGTCGACGTACTTAGATTGACTCACCGTGGTGTCTCCACCGCGGTGAGTTGACGGCTGCTGCTCCCCCATTGACTCTGCCTGCGCCTCTCGCAGCGCCGGAGTACAGGAGTCGAAGGGAGAGAGCTCGGGGATCGATTTATCGTGTCTAGACTCCCCAGGGCTTCAGGGCAGGAATTCAATGGGGACTTGGCTCCTGAGAAAATCCCAGCCCGTATTTTGAGCCTGGGTGGTCTCTGGGATTTCTGTCTCTGTCAATTTAGTCTTCTGAAAACCACATTCATTGATTCACCACCTTGTGACTCCAGTTTCGTGTTATGTCCTGTACTACTAATGAATTAATAAACACCAATCACCCTTGGATAATTGAGGTCTCTCTTTAATTACTAAAAAGACTGAACCTGAACTGGTAAGACGTCGGAACATGTTAGGCTCCCAGTCTCCATTGTCACATTTCATTTCCCAGGTGGTTCTCATGTCATCAGCCGATTAGGACCAACAGTCACCTTGGGTTTGGGAGGAAAAATATCCCCCTCCACACCCCACCCAGCCCTCAGAATGAAACCTCCCAATCATCTCTGTTTCTACAGGAGAAAATCCAGGCCCAATTGAAGACTCTGAGGGAAGAGAGAGAAAAGTTCCTGGGATTTAAAGAGATTGGAAAGGAGAAAAGCCGGGAGTATTTGGTAGGTGCCTCCTGTTATTAACTTGTGGAGACATGTGGTGAGAGGTCTGTTTGTAGTCAGAGTCCTCTGTGGTCTTGGTGAATGTGGGCATGTCTGTGTTTCTCCATGATCATGGATTTTCTGTGTTAGGTTCATGAGCAGACTCTAAGCTCTCGTGTCAGTGAATGAGTTAAATTCTAGCTCTTGTGGCTTTCCCTGTGTCTGCCATTTCTTGCGTTGTTGCATCATTTGATTCTTTTTTTGTTAATAAATTTGTTAGTCTCTAGGGTGCCACAAGTCCTCCTTTTCTTTTTTTGCCCTGGAACTTCTCTCTGTGTAATGCTGAGTCCTGCCTCCTGCTGCTCAGGATCTCCATGCTCAGAGGCCATTGATAACACAATGCCCTAACCACGTCAGCCATGGAAACATCCCTTTTCAGAGACATTGGGGAGGAATGAAAAAGGTGTGAGAGAAACTTCTCCCAAGTAACCACAGGGTAGAGTCCAGTTTCAGGGTATGTCTACACTACGGAATAAGGTCGAATTTATAGAAGTCGGTTTTTTAGAAATCGGTTTTATATATTCGAGCGTGTGTGTCCCCACAGAAGTGCATTAAGTGCATTAACTCGGCGGAGTGCTTCCACAGTACCGAGGCTAGAGTCGACTTCCGGAGCGTTGCACTGTGGGTAGCTATCCCACAGTTTCCGCAGTCTCCGCTGCCCATTGGAATTCTGGGTTGAGATCCCAATGCCTGATGGGGCTGAAACATTGTCGCGGGTGGTTCTGGGTACATATCGTCAGTCCCCCCTTCCCTCCCTCCCTCCGTGAAAGCAAGGGCAGACAATCATTTCGCGCCTTTTTTCCTGAGTTACCTGTGCGGACGCCATACCACCGCAAGCATGGAGCCCGCTCAGGTAACTGTCACCGTATGTCTCCTGGGTGCTGGAAGACGCGGTATGGCATTGCTACACAGTAGCAGCAACCCATTGCCTTCTGGCAGCAGACGGTACAGTACGACTGGTAGCCGTCCTCGTCATGTCCGAGGTGCTCCTGTTCGCCTGTGTGAGGTCGATCAGGAGCGCCTGGGCAGACATGGGCGCAGGGACTAAATTTTTAGTGACTTGACCAGGTCATTCTCTTAAGTCCGGCAGTCAGTCCTATTGAACCGTCTTATGGTGAGCAGGCAGGCAATATGGATTGCTTAGCAGTCCTATTGTACCGTCTTCTGCCGAGCAGCCATGAGATGTGGATGGCATGCAGTCCTTCTGCACCGTCTGCTGCCAGCCAAAGATGTAAAAGATAGATGGAGTGGATCAAAACAAGAAATAAACCGGATTTGTTTTGTACTCATTTGCCTCTTCCCCTGTCTAGGGGACTCATTCCTCTAGGTCACACTGCAGTCACTCACAGAGAAGGTGCAGCGAGCTAAATCTAGCCATGTATCAATCAGAGGCCACGCTAACCTCCTTGTTCCAATAAGAACAATAACTTAGGTGCACCATTTCTTATTGGAACCCTCCGTGAAGTCAACCCTGTAAGCCGTGTCCTCAGTCGCCCCTCCCTGCGTCAGAGCAACGGCAAATAATCGTGCATCTGAGTTGAGAGTGCTGTCCAGAGCAGTCACAATGGAGCACTCTGATTGGGCTAAAACATTGTCGCGGGTGGTTCTGGGTACATATTGTCCGCCCCCGTTCCCTCCCTCCCTCCGTGAAGGCAAGGGCAGACAATCGATTCGCGCCTTTTTTCCTGAGTTACCTGTGCGGACGCCATACCACCGCAAGCATGGAGCCCGCTCAGGTAACCGTCACCGTATATCTCCTGGGTGCTGGAAGACGCGGTACGGCATTGCTACACAGTAGCAGCAACCCATTGCCTTCTGGCAGCAGACGGTGCAGTATGACTGTTACCCGTCCTCGTCGTGTCCGAGGTGCTCCTGGCCACGTCGGCTGGGAGCGCCTGGGCAGACATGGGCGCAGGGACTAAATTTTTGGTGACTTGACCAGGTCATTCTCTTTAGTCCTGCAGTCAGTCCTATTGAACCGTCTTATGGTGATCAGGCAGGCAATACGGATTGCTAGCAGTCGTATAGTACCGTCTTCTGCCGGGCAGGCAAGAGATGACGATGGCTAGCAATCGTATTGTACCATCTTCTGCCAGGCAGGCAAGAGATGAGGATGGCTAGCAGTCATATTGCACCATCTTCTGCCAGGCAGGCAAGAGATGAGGATGGCTAGCAGTCGAACTGTACCATCTTCTGCCGAGCAGCCATGAGATGTGGATGGCATGCAGTCCTTCTGCACCGTATGCTGCCAGCCAAAGATGTAAAAGATAGATGGAGTGGATCGAAACAAGAAATAGACCAGATTTGTTTTGTACTCATTTGCCTCTTCCCCTGTCTAGGGGACTCATTCCTCTAGGTCACACTGCAGTCACTCACAGAGAAGGTGCAGCGAGCTAAATCTAGCCATGTATCAATCAGAGGCCACGCTAACCTCCTTGTTCCAATAAGAACAGTAACTTAGGTGCACCATTTCTTATTGGAACCCTCCATGAACTGCTGCCTGAACTACTCCTTGATTTAAAGCCACCCCCTTTGTGGATTTTAGCTCCCTGAAGCCAACCCTGTAAGCCGTGTCGTCAGTCGCCCCTCCCTCCGTCAGAGCAACGGCAGACAATCATTCCGCGCCTTTTTTCTGTGCGGACGCCATACCAAGGCAAGCATGGAGTCCGCTCAGCTCACTTTGGCAATTAGGAGCACATTAAACACCACACGCATTATCCAGCAGTATATGCAGCACCAGAACCTGGCAAAGCGCTACCGGGCGAGGAGGCGACGTCAGCGCGGTCACGTGGGTGATCAGGAAATGGACACAGATTTCTCTGAAAGCATGGGCCCTGCCAATGCATGCATCATGGTGCTAATGGGGCAGGTTCATGCTGTGGAACGCCGATTCTGGGCTCGGGAAACAAGCACAGACTGGTGGGACCGCATAGTGTTGCAGGTCTGGGACGATTCCCAGTGGCTGCGAAACTTTCGCATGCGTAAGGGCACTTTCATGGAACTCTGTGACTTGCTTTCCCCTGCCCTGAAGCGCATGAATACCAAGATGAGAGCAGCCCTCACAGTTGAGAAGCGAGTGGCGATAGCCCTGTGGAAGCTTGCAACGCCAGACAGCTACCGGTCAGTTGGGAATCAATTTGGAGTGGGAAAATCTACTGTTGGGGCTGCTGTGATGCAAGTAGCCCACGCAATCAAAGATCTGCTGATATCAAGGGTAGTGACCCTGGGAAATGTGCAGGTCATAGTGGATGGCTTTGCTGCAATGGGATTCCCTAACTGTGGTGGGGCCATAGACGGAACCCATATCCCTATCTTGGCACCGGAGCACCAAGCCGGCGAGTACATAAACCGCAAGGGGTACTTTTCAATAGTGCTGCAAGCTCTGGTGGATCACAAGGGACGTTTCACCAACATCAACGTGGGATGGCCGGGAAAGGTACATGACGCTCGCATCTTCAGGAACTCTGGTCTGTTTCAAAAGCTGCAAGAAGGGACTTTATTCCCAGACCAGAAAATAACTGTTGGGGATGTTGAAATGCCTATATGTATCCTTGGGGACCCAGCCTACCCCTTAATGCCATGGCTCATGAAGCCATACACAGGCAGCCTGGACAGTAGTCAGGAGCTGTTCAACTACAGGCTGAGCAAGTGCAGAATGGTGGTAGAATGTGCATTTGGACGTTTAAAGGCACGCTGGCGCAGTTTACTGACTCGCTTAGACCTCAGCGAAACCAATATTGCCACTGTTATTACAGCTTGCTGTGTGCTCCACAATATCTGTGAGAGTAAGGGGGAGACGTTTATGGCGGGGTGGGAGGTTGAGGCAAATCGCCTGGCTGCTGGTTACGCGCAGCCAGACACCAGGGCGGTTAGAAGAGCACAGGAGGGCGCGGTACGCATCAGAGAGGCTTTGAAAACCAGTTTCGTGACTGGCCAGGCTACGGTGTGAAAGTTCTGTTTGTTTCTCCTTGATGAAACCCCCCGCCCCTTGGTTCACTCTACTTCCCTGTAAGCTAACCACCCTCCCCTCCTCCCTTCGATCACCGCTTGCAGAGGCAATAAAGTCATTGTTGCTTCACATTCATGCATTCTTCATTCATTCATCACACAAACAGGGGGATGACTACCAAGGTAGCCCAGGAGGGGTGGTGGAGGAGGGAAGGAAAATGCCACACAGCACTTTAAAAGTTTACAACTTTAAAATTTATTGAATGACAGCCTTCTTTTTTTGGGGCAATCCTCTGTGGTGGAGTGGCTGGTTGGCCAGAGGCCCCCCCACCGCGTTCTTGGGCGTCTGGGTGTGGAGGCTATGGAACTTGGGGAGGAGGGCGGTTGGTTACACAGGGGCTGTAGTGGCAGTCTGTTCTCCAGCTGCCTTTGCTGCAGCTCAACCATACACTGCAGCATACTGGTTTGGTCCTCCAGCAGCCTCAGCATTGAATCCTGCCTCCTCTCATCACGCTGCCGCCACATTCGAGCTTCAACCCTCTCTTCAGCCCGCCACTTACTCTCTTCAGCCCGCCACCTCTCCTCCCGGTCATTTTGTGCTTTCCTGCAGTCTGACATTATTTGCCTCCACGCATTCGTCTGTGCTCTGTCAGTGTGGGAGGACAGCAGCAGCTCGGAGAACATTTCATCTCGAGTGCGTTTTTTTTTCTTTCTAATCTTCACTAGCCTCTGGGAAGGAGAAGATCCTGTGATCATTGAAACACATGCAGCTGGTGGAGAAAAAAAAAGGGACAGCGGTATTTAAAAAGACACATTTTATAAAACACTGGTTACACTCTTTCAGGGTAAACCTTGCTGTTAACATTACATACATAGCACATGTGCTTTCGTTACAAGTTCGCATTTTGCCTCCCCCCACCGCGTGGCTACCCCCTCAACCCTCCCCCCTCCCTGTGGCTAACAGCGGGGAACATTTCTGTTCAGCCGCAGGCAAACAGCCCAGCAGGAATGGGCTCCTCTGAGTGTCCCCTGAAGAAAAGCACCCTATTTCAACCAGGTGACCATGGATTATATCTCACTCTCCTGAGGATAACACAGAGAGATAAAGAACGGATGTTGCTTGAACGCCAGCAAACATACACTGCAATGCTTTGTTGTACAATGATTCCCGAGTACGTGTTACTGGCCTGGAGTGGTAAAGTGTCCTACCATGAAGGACGCAATAAGTCTGCCCTCCCCAGAAACCTTTTGCAAAGGCTTTGGGAGTATATCCAGGAGAGCCGCGAATGCCAGGGCAAAGTAATCCTTTCACATGCTTGCTTTTACACCATGTATAGTATTTGAAAAGGTACACTCACCGGAGGTCCCTTCTCCGCCTGCTGGGTCCAGGAGGCAGCCTTGGGTGGGTTCGGGGGGTACTGGCTCCAGGTCCAGGGTGAGAAACAGTTCCTGGCTGTCGGGAAAACCGGTTTCTCCGCTTGCTTGCTGTGAGCTATCTACAACCTCCTCCTCATCATCATCTTCTTCGTCCCCAAAACCTGCTTCCGTATTGCCTCCATCTCCATTGAAGGAGTCAAACAACACGGCTGGGGTAGTGGTGGCTGAACCCCCTAAAATGGCATGCAGCTCATCATAGAAGCGGCATGTTTGGGGCTCTGACCCGGAGCGGCCGTTCGCCTCTCTGGTTTTCTGGTAGGCTTCCCTCAGCTCCTTAAGTTTCACGCGGCACTGCTTCGGGTCCCTGTTATGGCCTCTGTCCTTCATGCCCTGGGAGATTTTGACAAAGGTTTTGGCATTTCGAAAACTGGAACGGAGTTCTGATAGCACGGATTCCTCTCCCCATACAGCGATCAGATTCCGTACCTCCCGTTCGGTCCATGCTGGAGCTCTTTTGCGATTCTGAGACTCCATCATGGTCACCTCTGCTGATGAGCTCTGCATGGTCACCTGCAGCTTGCCACGCTGGCCAAACAGGAAATGAGATTCAAAAGTTCGCGGTTCTTTTCCTGTCTACCTGGCCAGTGCATCTGAGTTGAGAGTGCTGTCCAGAGCGGTCAAAATGGAGCACTCTGGGATAGCTCCCGGAGGCCAATACCGTTGAATTGTGTCCACAGTACCCCAAATTCGACCCGGCAAGGCCGATTTAAGCGCTAATCCACTTGTCGGGGTGGAGTAAGGAAATTGATTTTAAGAGCCCTTTAAGTCGAAATAAATGGCTTCATCGTGTGGACAGGTATGGGTTTACATCGATTTAACGCTGCTAAATTCGACCTAAAGTCCTAGTGTAGACCAGGGCTCAGAAATCTTAGGGTTTGCAGAGAAGTTCTCCCTCCTGCGCACTCAGTGAAAGGATCCCCCAGGCTGCTGCCATGTCCCTGACCAGTCCTTTCCCTGTTGCTTTTCAGAAACAGATAGAAAAGAAGAGGCAGCAAATTGTGGTTGATTTTCAGCAACTGCACCAATTCCTGGAGGAACAAGAGCGGCTCCTGCTGGCCCAGCTGGAAAAGCTGGAGAAAGAGATAACGAAGATACAGAATGAAAATATCACCAAAGTCTCAGAGGCGATTTTCCATCTCAGTGAGCTGATCAGTGAGCTGGAGGGGAAGTGTCAGAAGCCAGCGAGTGAATTCCTGCAGGTGAGACTGAGCTAGAAACATCCCAAATCCCAACACAGGGACAGGACAGCTGCTAAAACATGGGCACGGGAGTCCCGCAGTCAGAGACCACAGAGTAACTCTGTGTGTGCGTTCCTGAAATGTGAATGGCTATTGCTCATTGCAGAGTCACAGACACATAGATATTGAGCGACAAAAGCCCCATTAGCTCAGTGAATATATTGCAATGTGGCCAGGGCAGGGCCTCTCTTCCCCATATTTGCAAAATCTCTTCCTTGGCATGTTGTGTGTGTGTCAGGTGGGACTGAAATTCTCTCTGTCTCTCACCCCCCTCCCCCAGGATGTCAGAAGCACCTTGAGCAGGTACCTAACTCTCTCTCACTCCCCCTCACACTTCACAAAGCTGGGAAAGAGTTTGGAGATGATGTTAGCAGTAGCACCACATCTCCCCAGGGCTCTACAGCAAAATGTGTGGGGAAGGTCACATGTTGGATACAAATCTCTCTGATCAACTTCATCCTGAGGTTCTCACCCTTGCACAGAAGACTCTGGAATTATCCATTCAGTGGGAAGGAGGGACCTCAAGTATTTCCTAGAGATGTCACATGCCTGGGGGACTGGCTGCCTCAGGACTGTGAGGATGGAATATGGGCCTTTCACTGCTGGGGCCCTGGTCACCATTCAGCCCAGAGCAGCAGTGGTCAAGAGTCTTTCCCAGTCTGACGTCTGTTTGGAGCCCTGTGTGGAATCAGCTGGGGAGTGGGGAGTTGGTGTCTCAATCTAGTTCCTAGAGGGCAGATTTCTACAACACTTCACATGGGAACCTCCTGTCCCTCAGAGCATGGAGGCCAAGGAGTGAATTGGCCATGGAGACTCAATTCCCCTTTTATCCCCAGAGCTGGTTCCTCCAGGCCAGAGCCATGGCCTGTTACTGCACCTGATCTGAGGCTGGGAGAAGTAGAGGAATTCTAACTCCAGGCGCATTAGAGCTCATTAGAGCAGCACCTTTCACAGACAACAAATAACATCTCATTAAATGAAATAGACGAATGTGAAATTGTTTCTCTCCTGGTGGGAGAAGGGGAAATTCTAGCAGCCAGTGGAGATTTTTCCTGAACTGGAAACGAGGCGCAGTGATTTCTCCCAGAAAACTCTGGCTCTAATGGAGACTTTGAGGAAGTTCAAAGGTACCGAGAAGGGATCTAGGATGGAAAATTGGGATTAGCTTCTGAGACTGCTGGAGGAAAATGGTTCTGTCCAGTTGGTTCATAATTAGATTATGCTTCTATTTAATTGTTGGGTGAGAATGTCACATACTTAGAGACACAAAGAGGGGAACCCCTAGGCGCACAGACACAGGGTGAGTTTGCAGGTGGAGATTGTCATTAAATTATGAGAAAATTCCAGTGAAAACATACCCATGAGATTGTAGCTAAAGTTACCAACCAAACCGACAGCGATCATGACACACACAGCCCCAAAAATACACCCATTAAACAGTGAGGAGATCCCAGGCTGAAGTCACATAAATATGTCTGACAGGTCTCCTGGTGCTGAGTTCATGCCCAGGCTGATGAACTGAAACACTCTCACTGAGCAGCACCTGAACAGAGCTCCCTGCCCTGAGGGTTGACACACCCCTCTGCTTTACCCAGAGACTCCCCATCACTCTTCTCCAACATCCTGCCTTTCCTCTGGGCAGGGCTGGGCTCTCACATTAAAGCTGTTCACTGCTTCCTGGGTTGGGAAAAAAGAAAAGGAGGACTTGTGGCACCTTAGAGACTAACCAATTTATTTGAGCATAAGCTTTCGTGAGCTACAGCTCACTTCATCGGATGCATTTAGTGGAAAACACAGTGAGGACATATATATACACACAGAACATGAGAAAAAAACAAAACCAAAAAACCCAACCTGTAAGGAGAGTGATCAATTAAGATGAGCTATTACCAGCAGGAGAGCGGGGGGGGGGGGACTTTTTGTTATGATAATCAAGGTGAGCCATTTCCAGCAGTTAACAAGAACAACTGAGGAACGGTGTGGGGGGGGGGGGAAGAAATAAACATGGGCTAATACTTTTACTTTGTGTAATGACCCATCCATTCCAAGTCTCTATTCAAGCCTAAGTTAATTGTATCCAGTTTGCAAATTAATTCCAATTCAGCAGTTTCTCGTTGGAGTCTGTTTTTGAAGCTTTTTTGTTGTAATATCGCAACTTTCATGTCTGTAATCGCGTGACCAGAGAGATTGAAGTGTCCTCCGACTGGTTTATGAATGGTTTCAGAGTAACAGCCGTGTTAGTCTGTATTCGCAAAAAGAAAAGGAGTACTTGTGGCACCTTAGAGACTAACCAATTTATTTGAGCACGAAAGCTCATGCTCAAATAAATTGGTTAGTCTCTAAGGTGCCACAAGTACTCCTTTGGTTTATGAATGTTATAATTCTTGACATCTGATTTGTGTCCATTTATTCTTTTACGTAGAGACTGTCCAGTTTGGCCAATGTACGTGGCATAGGGGCATTGCTGGCACATGATGACATATATCACATTGGTAGATGTGCAGGTGAACGAGCCTCTGATAGTTTGGCTGATGTGATTAGGCCCTATGATGGTATCCCCTGAATAGATATGTGGACATAGTTGGCAGTGGGCTTTGTTGCAAGGATAAGTTCCTGGGTTAGTGGTTCTGTTGTGTTGTGTGTGGCTGTTGGTGAGTATTTGCCTCAGGTTGGGGGGCTGTCTGAAGGCAAGGACTGGCCTGTCTCCCAAGATCTATGAGAGTGATGGGTCGTCCTTCAGGATAGGTTGTAGATCCTTGATGATGCGTTGGAGAGGTTTTAGTTAGGGGCTGAAGGTGATGGCTAGTGGCATCCTATCCTGAAGGATGACCCATCACTCTCACAAATCTTGGGAGACAGGCCAGTTCTTGCTTACAGACAGCCCCCCAACCTGAGGCAAATACTTGGTTGGGGGTGGGGGGATCCAGGCTCAGCCTGTGTCCCTGAGACAGGGGGCGGAATATCCCACTGGGGGCCCCAAAATCAGCCTTTCTATCCTCGCATGCCCCAGTCTTTATGACCTTGGAGGACTTCTGGCTACCCAACCCTCTGGCTCCTCATCTCTATGACCCCTTGAATCTCCTCCCCGCCCTCCCTGCAGCCTCAGGGATGGGAGGGGGAGGAGGAAGAGCCCCTTGGAGCTGCCAGAGGGCCCTGAGAGGCAGATGTGGGGGCTGGGCAGGAGGTAGAACGAACAGTCGGGTTGGGAACAGGAAGAGGTGAGGGTGGCACAGAATTAATCAATCAGGGTTTGGGGAGAAGCTGGAAGCTCCGCAGCAGCAGGGAACGTTTTGTACAGATCTGTGACCTTAGATCTCATTGGGGCAGCAGGAGGAGAAGGGATAAAAGCAGGGGAAAGAATGGAGCAGCCAAGGGGGATGATCTGTGGGAGGGAGGAGAGGAGAGTGGGAGAGGAAAATAAACAGGTATCACAAGTGATGGCTAGAAAAATGCTGAGTAGAAAAAGAGACAATGAAGGAAAAGGGAGAAGGAAAGGAAATGTGAGCGGGACGGAGAGATTTATGACATGTTACTGAAAGTGAGACTGTAACTCATTAATTCCGTATATTAATTCCTGGTCATTGGTGCTATTTTAGTGCCATTAAGAAAAGTGTTCTCAGTAGCTGGGGATCTCCTGGCCAGGCTGTGGTTATTAAGGCTCCTTCTCAGCTCTGTTTACTTACCACCTTTAGTAATTACTGTAAATAAACCATTACAAACAATTCTTTTTGTTTGTTCCACTTGAATGTCCCAGCTGCAGTTGTCAGGGGCAGAGTGCTGAGATTTGCTTCCTGACTTGGTTGTGTCCCCCCAGCCCCCACAGGGAATATCGCGCCCCTAGGAGGAGAATTTTTCGGTTTTACTGGGATGTGTCATGAACCAGCCTGTGCTCTGTCTCTGTCCTGTACCCACCCATGTCAATCTGGAATTGCTCAGCTGTGCTCTGCGGAGAGATGACTGGTTGCACAGGGGACAATCCATGAAGGGACTTGGTGTTGTAATGCTGAGCGTCACAAGGCCTAATTTGTAGGCAACCAGAAAATCACATTCTGCAAAGCTGAGTCAGGTGCCTGAACCCCCTAGACAATGCGTGGGCATCAGAGGCACCTTACAGTGCGATTCAAAAAAGCCAGGTCACTAGGCAGGGAGCCATCTAAGCTAGACAAGGGGAGATGCCCACAAGAGGGGAGGGGGTGTCCTAAGCCCTGCCCCCTCTCACAGACAAGTGCCTAAATCGGGGCTGCAGGGGGGCATCGGTCTCTGCTTAGCCACCCACAGACGGGAACCCAGCGCCTGATGTCCAGTGGCTCTGGCACCTGAGGCGTTTCTTGCTGGAATGAGTCAGGCACCTGCCTCACTCCACACACAATGTGAGTGTGGGGGTGGGGAGAAGGTGGAGGTGGGTTTTGTGATGTCACCTGCCTTATAACTTTTACCCCCATGGTGAGAGCCCTCAGCTGGCATGTGGGAGACCCAGGTTTGACTCCACTGTCTGGAGTAGCTCATGAATGTGAGTACCAACCTCAGGGCAAACAGTTACAAACCAGGGTACAAACCCCATGCTAGGTATCAAATGTGAACCTCTCAAGCACCAGAACAGCCTGAACATGGAGTCACAGACAGTCCCCTTGGGTTCTCCGGTCTATCTTGCTGCTTTTCTGCCTCCTCCCCTGCTGCATCTCCCCGCTCCCCCTCCTGGGGCTGCCACATTCCCACCAGCAGAGTTGGGGGAGCTCCTGGCCACAAGTGTCTCTGGTTAAAGTCACCAGCTGCTCTATCCTGGCCACAGAGAATGGTGGAAGTCGTGGAACAGCAGACAGCCTCTCCCCAGCCCAGGGAGAACCATTAATAGAAACCTTCCCCCCCCCGGGCAAAGGGAGCAGGAGGTGGCAACCCTGGAGGGAGAGACTCTTATCCAGGAACAGGGAGAAGCATCCAGGAAAGAGCCCCCCTCAGCCCAAGGCAAAGGGATGTGGCAGCCCTGAGGGGGAGACCTCTCCATTCATGTCTCCAGAACCCACCTGGTCTGAGTTAAGGGGGTTTGGATGCTGGGCACTGAGAAGGTTTCTGTTTACTGGTGTGTGTGTGTATCCCAGACCTGGTGAGGTGCCACCAGACAGCAGTAAGGGGAACCCAAGCATCTGAGCCCCAGGATCCCCAGATAATTCAAGCCTTGGGACCGGAACAGAGCCCATCCACTGCTCCAGTCTTGGGGTCCCTAGGGACATTCTTTGGGGACTCTTCCCCTATGTGAGGTGTGAAACCCGCTGCCTAACCCCCTGATGTAGAGCTGATCCTCCAGACTCCCGTGTGCTTAAACGCACCATCTCCCAGAACTCCAGGCCAAGGTGAGAGCCCGCTGGTCTCAGCAGAATTCCCTCCGGAGGCGCGCAGTGGTTGTGAAGCATTTGGCTCTGTCTGCACTAGACAGCAAAGCGCCGCCTGTGGGGTCACCCGCGAGCGCTGGAGAGAGAGGTCTCCCAGCACTCCTGGTAAACCAGGTCGACGCTCAGAGCCTGTCTACACTGGGGCTTTACAGCGCTCAAACTTGCTGCACTCTGGGGAGGGAGGGTGATTTTTCACACCCCTGAGCCAGCAAGTTACTGCGCTGAGAATTGCCAGTATAGACAGGCCCCTTCACACACAGAGAGACTCTGCTCACGTCCAACACACTATTGCTCTTTCTCTTAACCAGATAAAGCACAAGAGTGTTCAAATCACATCGCACAAATGACCAACCTACCTGCAGTGCCCGTCACTAGCTCAGCCTTCCCTTGGGAGTCCTGGGGGCCATCTGGGCTCAGGAAAAGCAGAGTTCGTTGTTCGGGTGACCCGGTTACCTGAATCCAGGCCTGATTTCAAAGAGAATCTGCTTCCTGCTTTTGCTGAGTCTAATAAACTAAACAGCAACAACCCACGCCCCCCCCCCCCCCACCCCACACACACCACCACCACCAACAACAACAAAGCCTCTTTTGTAAACATAAAGTTCTGGTTTCCCCCCACTGGCGGCCCCGCAGGACTGGGGCTGTGTCTTTCAGAGGAGACTCTCCCCTCCCCCCGGGACAGGGGTTGGGCTGAGGCAATTTCCAGTTTTACTTTCACTGTCCCCGGGCGAAGGCTGCGAGCCCAGCGCACGTTTATCGATCGGAGCAAACCCCCGTTTCTGTTCACAACCTTCCCCGGAGAAGCCCCGAGACAAAACTGCAGCTCCTCGATCGCCAGAATGAGCTGAGCCGCATCCGTGACCGACGGGAACAGTCACCGAGCATGGGACTGTCCCAGCCAGAGGAGCGAAGTCTGGCCACACCCGACTGCTCAGAAGACCCAACCAGGTGGGTTAATTTTGCTCCAGAAGGACTGTTTCTAACGTCTCATGCACGATCCTTATTGCTTGGACAGATTATTCAAAACACAAGGAGTAAATAATCCTCTTATAATATGTTTCTCTCTTTATGGGAACTTGACAGTACGTCTGCATTCAAAGTGATGGACTGTCACATACATTGCGGGTTGTTTTCACAGCAACGTAACACGAGACTTTTACAGCTTGTTGAATTCCTCATGTCTTTGTTTTGCTGAATTTTATTCAAGAGCAGTGGGCCCAAGACTGTTCTTGGGGAGATTTGTAACTTCGTCTATTTTGAATACAGGAAATTTCCTGCACCAAACCCAGCGGCCATCAGTCTAGTTTTCTGCCTCTGCTCTCATCGCCGTTTTCTGCCTCTTGACTGCGGGGCGGGGGTGAATCCTTTTGTTCTTGTAAAAAATACAGTTATGCTCAGAATCAATCAAAGCAGAAAACTGCCTCCTTGTCTCCTCCTGAGCTCAGTGGGAAGTGAGCGTGCGCCTCAAGCTGATCCTGTGTTCGGGAGTGTCACTGAGCAGGGACTTCAGGCCAGACTGGAAAAGGGAAATGTGTACATTGTGTAACAGATTATCTCCTGCTGTGTGAAAAGCCATTCATGGGGCAATATCATGAAGAAACCTATCGGAGTACAGCTATTTACCAATTATGTTTTTGTTTAAAAGAATTTGCTTATTTTTCAAATTTCAATCACGTATTATTGAACAAAAAATTAGATTTTAGTTTTTCTTTTTTTCAGTTTTCATTTTTGCTCCTTTTCCTCCTTTGAGACGGGATAAGGGATGGGCGAATAAAATGTTTTTATTCCATTTGATTAAGGTTTCTCCTTTTGAATCAATTTGAAATATCTTTTTCATTTAGCATCATTTCATTGAAAAATTAAACATTAAAATAATAGGAAATCATCAGTTTTTCAAAAAAAAGTCCAAAAGCCATTTTCTATTGAAAAAATCATTTTTGTTCAAACATTTTTGACCAGCTGCAGTGTTGTCAACTCTCATAGGTTTTTGTGATTTTTATTTTAAGTCTCACAGTATTTGGTAATTCTCTGAAAGCCCGAATGCTCTAGTTATGAGATGATGTGAGAATCTCAGATTTCATTTCAAGTAAAAATGAATTTCTAGCTTTTATGGTTGCAGGGCAAAGTTTAAGATTAAGACTTGAGTGCACAGTCAGGGCTCAGAAACCAAATGGCAAAAAATAGGAACACAAAATGTAGTTTTTAAAATATTGATTTTAAGTCAATCCCGGTCCCGGTCCCATGCCTGGGGCTCCCTTCCTGGCCCCGCATGTGGGGAATCCACTCCTGGCCCCATGTCCGCCACCAGCCTCAGCCCCTTGACCCCTGTCTGTGCCCTGCACTCGTGGAGACACAGCCCTGGTCCCCAGCCCCAGCTCTGAGGGGAGGGGGTGGAGGCCATGGAGAGAGGTAAGGGGGGCACGAGGTGAAAAGTGTGGGGGCAGTTTCACCGGCTTTCAGCACCCACACTTTAAAAACTGTTCAAGTGCCACTGCAGACAATACAAGACAACACAAGAATCTTTCTCTCTCACACACACACACA
>NC_051254.2:37396340-37502012 GCF_015237465.2 Chelonia mydas | reverse complement strand
GGTTGCACAGGGGCAAATCCATGAAGGGACTTGGTGTTGCAATGCTGAGCATCACAGGGCCTAATTTGTAGGCAACCAGAAAATCACATTCTGCAAAGCTGAGTCAGGTGCTGAACCCCCTAGACAATGCATGGGCATCAGAGGCACCTTACAGTGCAATTCACAAAAGCCAGCACACTGGGCGGGGAGCCATCTACGCTAGACAAGGGGAGATGCTGACAAGAAGAGAGGGGTGTCCTAAGCCCTGCCCCTCTCACCGACAGGTGCCTAAACTGGGGCTGCAGAGGGGCATCTGTCTCTGCTTAGCCACCCACAGACGGGAACCCAGCACCTGATGTTCAGTGGCTCTGGCACCTGAGGCGTTTCTTGCTGGAATGAGGTAGGCACCTGCCTCGCTCCACACAAAACGTGAGTGTGGGGGTGGGGAGAAGGTGGAGGTGGGTTTTGTGATCTCACCTGCCTTATAACTTTCACCCCCATGGTGAGAGCACTCAGCTGGCACGTGGGAGATGCAGGTTCAACTCCACTGTCTAGAGTAGCTCACGAATGTGAGTACCAACCTCGGGCAAACAGTTACAAACCAGGGTACAAACCCCACGTTAGGTATCAAATGTGAACCCCTCAAGCACGAGAACAGCCTGAACATGGAGTTATAGACAGTCCCCTTGGGTTCTCTGGTCTATCTTGCCGCTTTTCTGCCTCCTCCCCTGCTGCATCTCTCCGCCCCCGCTGCTGGAGCTGCCACATTCCCAGCAGCAGAGTCGGGGGAGCTCCTGGCCTCAGGTGTCTCTGGTTAAGGTCACCAGCTGCTCTATCCTGGCCATACAGAATGGTGGAATATGTGGAACAGCAGACAGCCTCTCCCCAGCCTTGGAAGAACCATTAAGAGAAACCTTCCCACCCCAAGGCAAAGGGAGCAGGAGGTGGCAGCCCTGGAGGGAGAGACTCTTATCCAGGAACAGGGAGAAGCATCCAGGAAAGAGCCCCCCTCAGCCCAAGGCAAAGGGATGTGGCAGCCCTGAGGGGGAGACCTCTCCATTCATGTCTCCAGAACCCACCTGGTCAGAGTTAAGGGGGTTTGGATGCTGGGCACTGAGAAGGTTTCTGTTTACTGGTATGAGTGTGTATCCCAGACCTGGTGAGGGCCACCGGACTGCAGTGAGGGGAACCCAAGTGTTGCCGGCACCCAGTGCCGAGAGGCAAAACAACAGCTTGAGTTGGTTCATTACCCGGTGTGCTACACCCAATAATCACAACGGGGTGGAGAAGCAGAAAAGTTTATTTGAAGCTTCAAATAGGTACAGGGAAATTTGAATCTCAAATCCTGTACACAGAGCAGGAAGTTACACAGGCTTTTATACATCCTTTTTCCCAGCATACTTATCCAATAGCAAGCTGCCCCAAGTATCCATATAGCCAGCCAAACCAGTTCCCTGCTAGTTCCCTGATTCTCTGTATCATTTGTTAAACTATACATAAAGCTGCTTTATTCAGCATTGTTCTTCCATATCTGCCCTGTTTGGCCTTGCTTAGTTTCAGGCAGTCTGACTCTGCAGCATATTGTTGCAGATTCTCAGCATAACTGCTGTGTGTGCCTCCAGGCAGGGGGGGCCAAGGACACTTGGGCCTAGTACGCAGAGCTGCTGCGAGTGCCTCCAGGCGGGAGGGGGGGCCAAGGACACCTGGGCCTAGTGCGAGGGGGCTTCATCAACACTCGTGGTCTTCCATCCCCTCGAGTTACCTAGTGGCCCCACAGTATGCCAACATTTTTATGGCTGATTTAGAACAACGCTTCCTCAGCTCTCGTCCCCTAACGCCCCTACTCTACTTGCGCTATATTGATGACATCTTCATCATCTGGACCCATGGAAAAGAAGCCCTTGAGGAATTCCACCATGATTTCAACAATTTCCATCCCACCATCAACCTCAGCCTGGTCCAGTCCACACAAGAGATCCACTTCCTGGACACTACAGTGCTAATAAACGATGGTCACATCAACACCACCCTATACCGGAAACCTACTGACCGCTATTCCTACCTACATGCCTCCAGCTTTCACCCTGACCACACCACACGATCCATCGTCTACAGCCAAGCTCTGCGATACAACCGCATTTGCTCCAACCCCTCAGACAGAGACAAACACCTACAAGATCTCTATCAAGCATTCTTACAACTACAATACCCACCTGCGGAAGTGAAGAAACAGATTGATAGAGCCAGAAGAGTTCCCAGAAGTCACCTACTACAGGACAGGCCTAACAAAGAAAATAACAGAACGCCACTAGCCGTCACCTTCAGCCCCCAACTAAAACCCCTCCAACGCATTATTAAGGATCAACAACCTATCCTGAAGGATGACCCAACACTCTCACAAATCTTGGGAGAAAGGCCAGTCCTTGCCTACAGACAGCCCCCCAACCTGAAGCAAATACTCACCAACAACCACATACCACACAACAGAACCACTAACCCAGGAACCTATCCTTGCAACAAAGCCCGTTGCCAACTGTGCCCACATATCTATACAGGGGACACCATCACAGGGCCTAACAACATCAGCCACACTATCAGAGGCTTGTTCACCTGCACATCCACCAATGTGATCTATGCCATCATGTGCCAGCAATGCCCCTCTGCCATGTACATTGGTCAAACTGGACAGTCTCTACGTAAAAGAATAAATGGACACAATCAGATGTTAAGAATTTTAACATTCATAAACCAGTCGGAGAACACTTCAATCTCTCTGGTCACGCAATCACAGACATGAGGGTCGCTATCTTAAAGCAAAAAAACTTCAAATCCAGACTCCAGCGAGAAACTGCTGAATTGGAATTCATTTGCAAATTGGATACTATTAATTTGGGCTTGAATAGAGACTGGGAGTGGCTAAGTCATTATGCAAGGTAGCCTATCTCCCCTTGTTTTTTTCCGACAACCCCCCCCAAGACGTTCTGGTTAAACTTGGATTTATGCTGGAAATGGCCCACCTTGATTGCTGTGCACATTGTAAGGAGAGTGGTCAGTGTGGATGAGCTTTTGCCAGCAGGAGAGTGAGTTTGTGTGTGTGGTTTTTGGAGGGGGGTATGTGTGGGGGGGGGGGGGGTGAGAAAACCTGGATTTGTGCTGGAAATGACCCACCTTGATTATCCACCTTGATTATTATGCGCATTGTAAAGAGAGGTTTCAAAGAGAGATGGGCTATTACCAGCAGGAAAGTGAGTTTGTATGTGTGTGGGGGGGGGGGGGGGGGGGGAGGGTGAGAAAACCTGATTTGCTGGAAATGGCCTACTTGATGATCACTTTAGATAAGCTGTTACCAGCAGGAGAGTGGGGTGGGAGGAAGTTTTGTTTCATGGTCTCTGTGTGTATATAATGTCTTCTGCAGTTTCCACGATATGCTATGCATCCGATGAAGTGAGCTGTAGCTCACGAAAGCTCATGCTCAAATAAACTGGTTAGTCTCTAAGGTGCCACAAGTACTCCTTTTCTTTTAAACCCTTCATTGACTGCCCTTAGGTCCTGTACCAGCCGATACGTGCCATCAGGCTTCTGTATGGGTAGAATGGGAGTGTTCCAGGCTGACTGACATTCCCGGAGAATACCATACATTAGGAATCGATCTATAGTTTCCTGTAACCTTCTCTGGCTTCCCTCTTGATTGGATACTGTTTTACTTGCACTGGGCCTTTCCCTGGTATGAGCTGAATAGTAATGGGGGGTCTGGTGGGTGGCCTTTCCTGAATCCCTGATGCCCACACGAGGGGGTACACCTCGTCTTCCCACGGGCTCCATTCTGGGGCTTGAATGGCTGAGGGCTCAACTGCAAGGGTCATGATCCATGCATTTCTCAGGGGGTAAGGTAAGGGTTATTTCATCCTCAGTAAAATGCAGGGTGGCACCGAGGCGACAAGTAGATCCCGTCCCAGCAGAGGCGTTGGACACTCAGGGAGGTATACCAGCTTGTGGGATATAGTCCTGTTTTCCCAAAGCGCATTCCACTGGGGCATACACTGGGCACTTGGTGTCCCTGCCTGTGGCTCCCACCACAGTAAGGGAATCTGCTACTGGCAACTGAAGGGGTCGATTTTACGGCAGTTCGGGCCGCCTCCAGAGTCCACTAAAAAAATCTATTTCTGAGCTTCCCACCGCATCTTTACTCGGGGTTCCGGGGGTAGGGTGGTCCGTCTCCCCTGACACCCCTATTCCTGCTCCACCATCGCCATCATAGGGGCACCCCCACTTTTCTTTCCTCTTTGGGCACTCATTTTTCCAGTGTCCCTCCTGTCAACACAGGGCACTGGTTGCGACCCAGTCGTCTCTCCTGCGGGCCCGGACGGTCGCGTCCACGGCCCCTTCCTCCCCGGCCACTTCTCTTAGTGCCGGCCTGTACCGCTGTTACCATCAATCTCACTTGCTTTCTCTCCTTCTCTGTCTCTCTCAGACTATAAGCTCGGTTTGCAGTCTCTAAGATTTGTGCCATGGTCATGCCCATTAAATCCTCCTTTTTTGTAACTTTCTCTTAATATCAGGGGCTGCTTTGCTCGTAAAAATTCCCCTTAATAATTTGACTCAGTTGCCTGATCATCGGGGTCTGCATTAGTGTTCTGTAGAATGGTGTCCCGAATACGCTTGTAGAAAGGCCCCTGGGCTTTCTTTTAAATCCTGCATTACTTCATATGGCTTTGCCCAATTATTATGTCGGACAGCCGAGTGATGGAGTCCATGCAAAAGCAACTCCTTATAGGAGGTAAGGCGGGTCATATCCCTTTCATCATTTGGATCCCACCTGGGGTCTGCTCGGGGGACTTTACAAGGTGTGGGTGTAGGGGCCGAAGGGGACACCGGCTCTGCCATTACAGTGGGGGTGGGGGTCTGGGGACTAACATTAGCTGCTACCGAACCAGTCAGAGTCAGATTACAGTGCTGTAAAATATCTGGTCTAGTACATAAAGTCAGAAACAAATGCAACATACATATGTTCATTCCATTTACCCATTCACTGACAAAACAAAACTAATTGGAGGATCGTTGTTGTAATTAATTGACCCTCCTGGTGGCCACCACTCCTGGTCCTTAGTTGATATTGAGGCCAGTCAACTGTACAGAATTGTTTTTAATTGGCTCTTAGTCATCGGATCCACACCAAATACCTTCCAGTTTGCTAGAATGCCACATCTAGGGGCGTACACCATGCCCTAACCCCTGAGCTCTGTCCCTGTCCCATACCTACAGGGTAACTCTGGGCGTCCCCAGGTTCCAACAGAGCATACAATCCGGATTTCAAAAGGTTCCTACCTTATCCAAGGGACCGGTTCTTCACCGTGGGCCTGCAGCTGCTCCTCCCCCATGTGTAAGGGACTGGTTCTTTCACTGCTGTCCACAACTGCTTCTCCACTATTTGAGTGCGTGCACCGTTGTGCCCTCCGGGGTCGATCAAATCGCGTCTCCTCCGAGGCCCCGGTGAACTCACCGGTGCGCACTGGGCGTCGGTTCTCGCCGCAATCCTCGACCTCCAGGAGGGGTCCGGGCAAGGCTAAATTGCAGCCTCTGGCCCACCCAGGGACGCCAAAAAGCTGTTGCCGGCACCCAGTGCCGAGAGGCAAAACAACAGCTTGAGTTGGTTCGTTACCCGGTGTGCTACACCCAATAATCACAACGGGGGTGGAGAAGCAGAAAAGTTTATTTGAAGCTTCAAATAGGTACAGGGAGATTTGAATCTCAAATCCTGTACACAGAGCAGGAAGTTACACAGGCTTTTATACATCCTTTTTCCCAGCATACTTATCCAATAGCAAGCTGCCCCAAGTATCCATATAGCCAGCCAATCCAGTTCCCTGCTAGTTCCCTGATTCTCTGTATCATTTGTTAAACTATACATAAAGCTGCTTTATTCAGCATTGTTCTTCCATATCTGCCCTGTTTGGCCTTGCTTAGTTTCAGGCAATCTGACTCTGCAGCATATTGTTGCAGATCCTCAGTATAACTGCTGTGTGTGCCTCCAGGCAGGGGGGGCCAAGGACACTTGGGCCTAGTACGCAGAGCTGCTGCGAGTGCCTCCAGGCGGGAGGGGGGGCCGAGGACACCTGGGCCTAGTGCGAGGGGGCTTCATCAACACTCGTGGTCTTCCATCCCCTCGAGTTACCTAGTGGCCATGCCCCAGTGTCCCCAACACAAGCATCCGAGCCCCAGGATCCCCAGATAATTCAAGCCTCTGGGACCGGAACAGAGCCCATCCACTGCTCCAGTCTTGGGGTCCCTAGGCACATTCTTTGGGGACTCTCCCCCTATCTGAGGTGTGAAACCCGCTGCCTAACCCCCTGGTGTAGAGCTGAACCTCCAGACTCCCGCGTGCTTAAACGCACCATCTCCCAGAACTCCACGCCAAGGTGAGAGCCCGCTGGTCTCAGCAGAATTCCCTCCGGAGGCGCGCAGTGGTTGTGAAGCATTTGGCTCTGTCTGCACTAGACAGCAAAGCACTGCCTGTGGGGTCACCCGCGAGCGCTGGGGAGAGAGATCTCCCAGCATTCCTGGTAAACCAGGTCGACGCTCAGAGCCTGGGTACACTGGTTCTTTACAGCGCTCAAACCTGCTGTGCTCGGGGGGGGGGGGGGGGGGGGGGGGGAGGGTGATTTTTCACACCCCTGAGCCAGCAAGTTACTGCGCTGTGAATTTCCAGTGTAGACAGGCCCCTTCACACACACAGAGACTCTTTGCTCACGTCCAACACACTATTGCTCTTTCTCTTAACCATATAAAGCACAAGAGCGTTCAAATCACATCGCACAAATGACCAACCTAACTGCAGTGCCCGTCACTAGCTCACCCTTCCCTTGGGAGTCCTGGGGGGCCATCTGGGCTCAGGAAAAGCAGGCAGGGCCCCCGGCCTCATGAGGCTGCTGCGTGCTGGCGGACTTTGCTCTCTCCTTGTGAGTTGGAGACAAAGAGCGGGATCCATGAAGGGACTCAGGTATTGCAATGCTGAATGTCACCACATCTAAATTGCAGCTCCCTGGAACATCACTGGAACGCCACTGAGCCACAAAGCCTGAGTTATGGGGAGATGTAAGTGCCTTAGAAAGGGATCCACAAAAGCCAGCATGCTAGGCAGGGAGCTGCCTAAGCCAGTTGATGGGAGATGCTGAGCAGAGGGGAATTGTATAGGGCAGGGGTGGCCAACCTGAGCCTGACAAGGAGCCAGAATTTACCAATGTACATCTCCAAAGAGCCTCAGTAATACGTTATCAGCTGCCCCCCTCCAGCCCCCAGTGCCTCCCGCCCACCAGCAGCCCCACCAATCAGTGCCTCCCCCTCCTCCCCATGCCTCCCGCCTGCCACAATCAGCTCTTTCAAGTGTACTGAAGGCTCTTGAGGGGAGGAGCGAGGGCATGGCAGGCTGGGGGGCGGGGAAGGGGCAGGGGCCTTGGGGAAAGGGGTGGAGTGGGGGCAGGGCCTGGGGCAGAGCAGTGAGCCCCCCCGGGCACATTGGAAAGTTGGCGTCTGTAGCTCCAGCCCTGGAGTCAGGGCCTATGCAAGGAGCCGCATCTTAACCCCTGAAGAGCCACATGAGGCCCGAGCACCACAGGTTGGCCACCCTTGGTACAGGGAGTCTAGGCCCCTCACTCAGCTTTGTGCATTGCAGGGCTGTTCCTGTGACCCTCTAGTGCCCGGTGTCTCTTGATAAATGTTGTCTCTGATGTCAGGGCCAGCCTTAGGGGTGGATGGATGGGTGACCACCCAGGGGCGCCGTTCTATGGGGGGAAACCTCTGGTGCAGGGTGCCCCTCCTCCCCCTGCTGCTCTGCTCCCCTCTGCAGCCACCACTGCTCCTGCACCGCCCCCCCCCCCCCCCCCCACGGAGCCACCCCTGGCCACCCTGTTCCTGGGAACCTCCTGTCTGCTGTGCACAGTGGTGGTGGGGGGGGGGAATGATGTTGGGGTGTCCCCATCCCCTGCCCATGTACCCTGTCTCTGCTGAGCTGGGGTGGGGAGACAGGAGTCTCTGCTGCTGCTTCTGGGTGAGGAGTGGGAGCTGCTGCTGTCTGAACCAGCCTTCAGACTAGTGAGTGCTGAGCTCACACTCCCCTGACACTGACACTCACCCTCTCTCTCTCTCTCCCCAGCACACACTTGTATTATTTTTGTTACTTCCTGTTGAAATGAGCAAGGCACCTACCTGTGTTCTCTGTAATTTTATTCTTTCAAAGTTGGTTAAGGATTGCAGGCCTGTTATTTAGGGGGTTTTTTTTTGACTGGTCTGTGCATTTCACAATTTTATTTCTCTCTTATGCTTCAATTTAATTCTTTGAGGAGTGAGTTCTAAAATGCCTAACCTGTCCTGGCTGGAGTAATTCTCATTATTACTTTTATTAGCATGTTGTGCTTTGTCATTCATTACTTAGAGTGGTACAATCCACTAACAGTATCCTCCTCGAATGTAAATTTAGCTTGTTCTCACCTTAGCAGTGCCAGGTTTTTTTAAAAAAATAGCTAAACACATAACTTTAGACACTGTGCAGATGCAGGCTGCTTATTTACAACGGGTATTTTTATCTGTAAAATAACTTAAAATTCATACAAAAATAAAAGTTCCAAGTCTGATACTAATAGCAATAATGGAGTCAAAAGTTAGTGAGTCACGTACATGACTGTGATCAGTAAACATAAATGCCAGAATAATTAGAAAAATAAATTCCCGTTCCTAATAAAAGAGAGAAAAACCTGAATCATGTCTGTTAAAATTAAGTAAATACATTTTTAGTGGTGTGAAAAACAATTAACTAAAACAGAGAAGATAATGGCAGTAACACAGAATGTGTCTGTTAGAGAAATTAAGCAGATTTTAATCGGAGGTGAAAGTGGGCTGGTACAGGCCAGTACGGCGTACTGGTAAGAACCGGCTGCCGATGCCGGCCCGTACATGGCCAACGTTAAAGCACTGCTGGGGCGGCGCTTTTAACATTGCTGCCCCTTTTGTTTGCCCGTACCGGCAGGGCCAACAATGGGGGGAAGCAAAAGGGGCAGCTGCCCTGGGGGGGCCCTGGGAATTTAAAAGGGCTCAGTGCTCCCAGCCGCTGCGGCAGTGGTGGCCATGAAGGGCTGGCTGTGGGAGTCTGGTCCCCCGCCCTGCCCCTTCCACCCGAGGTCCTACCCCTTCTGGGGGCCAGAGACACCCCTTGCCACCTTGCCCAGGAGGGACCTGGCATAGCAGTAAATCCTTCTACTTACTTTCACCCCTGCCTGGAATCACAGTTAAAGTTTCCTCCCCGCCCCCCAAAATCTGAAATGGTGCTCTTGGTGAGCCATGAATGGCCTGAGGGCTGTGGGAGGGCCATGGGCTCTGGCAAGATGCAGCCCCCGTGTGACAGCATGAAACCCTCAAATTAATCTCCTATCTCCTCATCTTGGAGTCACAGCTCTCCCAAGTCACAGCTCCAACTAATTCCTCCACCATTTTGTCTAGCTACACCTCACACCAGGAATACAGCTGGGGTGGATACAGATCATTTCCCAGTGACTAGTGACAGCCCTGTGGGGGCAGAGTTAAGGGTGCACTGGCCTGTACCGTGACTCTGTATTTCTTGGTTTTCAGAAGTTTGAGTTTTGTTGAACTCAGACCAGGTGGGGGAGATAAAATCTTTTACGGGACCAACTCCTGTTGTTGAGAGAGACGAGCTTTGGAGCGACACCGAGCTCTTCTTTAGGTCTGTGTTGCTGGAAAGCTTGTCTCTTTCCCCAACAGAAGTTGATCCAATAAAAGATCAAACATCCTCCACCTTGTCTCTCTCATAGGCCGGGGCCAGCACGGCGGCAACAACAGAGCAAATCACTTCTGATGACCTTGCTGTTTTGGAAGGCCACGATCTTCAGTGGGAAACTGTCACTTTATGTTCACAAAAGGGGCTTTGCTGTTGGTTGGGGGGGGGGTGTTTTTTTGCCATTTAGTTTATGATATTCAGCAAAAGCTTTTCTCTTTTTGAAATCCTGACTGGACTGAGAGTCCGCTGTTCAGGTGACCCAGTTACCTGAATCCAGGCCTGATTTCAGAGAGAATCTGCTTCCTGCTTTTGCTGAGTCTAATAAACTAAATGGAACCCCCCCATACACCCAAAACAACCCCCCCCCGCAACAACAAAGCCCCTTTATGTTAAATAAAGGGGTTGGACTGAGGCAATTTCCAGTGTTACTTTCACTTTCCCCGGGCGCAGGCTGCGAGCCGAGCGCACGTTTATCAATCGGAACAAACCCCCGTTTCTGTTCACAGCCTTCCCCGGAGAAGCCCTGAGACAAAACTGCAGCTCCTCGCTCGCCAGAATGAGCTGAGCCGCATCCGTGACCGCCGGGAACAGTCACCGAGCATGGGACTGTCCCAGCCAGAGGAGAGAAGTCTGGCCACACCCGGGAGATGTTAAACTTCTCAGAAGACCCAACCAGGTGGGTTAATTTTGCTCCAGAAGGACTGTTTCTAACGTCTCATGCTCGGTCCTTATTGCGTGGACAGATTATTCAAAACACAAGGAGTAAATAATCCTGTGAGAATTTGTTTCTCTCTTTATGGGAATTTGACAGTGCATCTACATTCAAAGTGATGGACTGTCACATACATTGCGGGTTGTTTTCACAGCAATGTAACACGAGACTTTTACAGCTTGTTGAATTCGTCATGTCTTTCTTTTGCTGAATTTTATTGAAGAGCAGTGGGCCCAAGACTGTTCTTGGGGGAGATTTGTAACTTCCGCTATTTTGAATACAGGAAATTTCCTGCACCAAACCCAGCGGCCATCAGTCTAGTTTTCTGCCTCTGCTCTCATTGCCGTTTTCTGCCTCTTGACTGCGGGGCGGGGGTGAATCCTTTTGTTCTTGTAAAGAATACAATTATGCTCACAATCAATCAAAGCAGAAAACTGCCTCCTTGTCTCCTCCTGAGCTCAGTGGGAAGTGAGCGTGCGCCTCAAGCTGATCCTGTGTTCAGGAGTGTCACTGAGCAGGGACTTCAGGCCAGACTGGAAAAGGGAAACGTGTACATTGTGTAACAGATTATCTCCTGCTGTGTGAAAAGCCATTCAAGGGGCAATATCATGAAGAAACCTATTGGAGTACAGCTATTTACGAATGGTCATATTGTTGTGAAATTATGTTTTTGTTTAAAACAATTTGCTTATTTTTCAAATTTCAATCACGTATTATTGAACAAAAAATTAGATTTTAGTGTTTCTTTTTTCAGTTTTCATTTTTGCTCCCTTTTCTCCTTTGAGACAGGATAAGGGATGAGCGAATAAAATGTTTTTATTCCATTTGATTAGGGTTTCTCATTTTGAATCAACTTGAAATATTTTTTTTTCATTTAGCATCATTTCTTTGAAAAATTAGAAACATTAAAATAATAGGAAATCATCAGTTTTTTTAAAAAAAAGTCTAAAAGCCATTTTCTATTGGAAAAAATCATTTTTGTTCAAACATATTGAACCAGCTGCAGTGTTGTCAACTCTCATAACTTTTTGTGATTTTTACTTTAAGTTTCACAGTATTCGGTAATTTTCTGAAAGCCCTAATGCTCTAGTTATGAGATGATGTGAGAATCTCAGATTTCATTTAAAGTAAAAATGAATTTCTAGCTTTTATGGTTGCAGGGCAAAGTTTAAGATTAAGACCTGAGTGTACAGTCAGGGCTCAGAAACCAAATGGCAAAAAATAGGAACTCAAAATGTATTTTTTAAAATATTGATTTTTTAAGTCAATCACTTATCTTTTTTGACCCAATTGTGATTTTTTTTTCAATTATGTGTGTGCATGATGGGGGGTGGGGGAGGAGGAGGGAGGAGAGGATTTTTTTGGATTGATTTTCATAAGGAAACAAACATGGTAAAGCACAAAACAACCACAACAATTTACAACTTCCATATGTTCCCAAATACCACATTCTTCATGGATGCGCTAATAAAATTAAGCAATTATGCAGTTTTACAGCTTATCAAAGCTACAAGACCAGACAATCATAGGCATGGGAAGCAGGGGCGTGGGGGGTACTACAGCGTCCCCAGGTTTTACATGGGGCTCCACTCCCGGTCCCGGGCCTGGGGCTCCCTTCCTGGCCCCGCATGTGGGGAATCCACTCCTGGCCCCATGTCCGCCACCAGCCTCAGCCCCTTGACCCCTGTCTGTGTCCCTGCACTCCTGGAGACACAGCCCTGGTCCCAGCCCCAGCTCTGAGGGGAGGGGGTGGAGGCCATGGAGAGAGGTAAGGGGGGCACGAGGTGAAAAGTGTGGGGGCAGTTTCACTGGCTTTCAGCACTTTAAAAACTGTTCAAGTGCCACTGCAGACAACACAAGAATCTTTCTCTCTCTCACACACACACTTTCTCCTTCCTTAAAACTTTTTTCTCCATTGATGGAATTACTGCCAACTTCTCCACTGCTCTGATTTTTTTTTTTAATGTGGATTTTGTAGAGATGGGAAAAAATCAGGCCCATAAAGGAAACACATTTTCAATTTTAATGCAATGGCTGTTCTCACTCCAAATATGAAAGAGTTCACTTAACAATACATTTGTTCCTTTTTTATTTACTGTGCCCTCTTTACTGTTTGACTTTAACAATTTAATGTTAGTCAGTGTTATGCTCACTATGGAAAGTTTTTTCCTCCTTCTTTCTGTTTTCTAGATCAAGTGACAGTGAAGAAGATGAAGGTTCTCTCATTCTGCCACAGCTCCAGAGCCAGCTCTCCTCTCCCCGGGTTTATTGTTTTCTTCCTTACTTCTTATGTTGACAAGATGGAATCAGGTAGGAATCCGCACTGTGTCTGCTGTATCTTAGGGGATTAATTTAGGCCCCTGATGTGCCTTAACAACATGCTTCACTCAAAGTCAATGTAACTACTCACAGTGTATAAACTTCACCCCACAGCAAGATCAGCACCTTCATTATTCAATTTGTGCCCTGATTGTGTTGCTCCTGGGTTATTTTATTTGCTCCTGGGATAGTGCACAGGTCTGTTTCTTCACACAAGTATTTTTAAAAGATTGCAAAGATGCCCAGGGAATTTGATGGACACTTATTGAAGAGTTTAATAATAACAATAAGAAATAAGAAAATCAAATAACTTAGTGGGTTTCAGATGTAAAAAAAAAAAAATAAGAGCCATAATTTGAGACGAATGTGCACAAAAACAAAAGAAAAACCAGAATATAATGATGTTGTGTGACTTTTTTTAATTGGCCCTGTTAGCTAATCCATATATTTTAGGTGTCGTATACACTGTATTATTAGGCATTATATGCACAGTAGTCCCATAATATACATATGAGAGAGAGAGAGAGGGAGGGAGAGAGCTGGGAAGTTAACTTGAATGTTTTATGTTCTCCCCACAATTCTGTTCACCAATATTGAATATCCCACTTTACAATTCTGAAGTTAGTGTTCACAATAGAAAATAGGAAGTCTATCAAAGCCATGAATGGTTTGTCCTAGCATTGTTTGGGATGTACCTCTACACCCACCTGGTTTGGAATGTGGTATCCAAAAAAAGGGTTAAGGAAGGTACAGAACAACAAGTTAAGGAACTGGTGGGTTGGGTTTCAGGTGATGTATAAAGTGCTTTTTCACTTGTAAACAGCCATGGTATAAGTGGGTTGGGGGGGGCATGCTGTGAGATAAGAATTGCTTCCCAGGAGGAGGGTATGGATGTCTCCTTTCCGTAGTGCACCGTTTTGTCTTTACGCAATAATGTTCACAAAGTTTGGTTATTTGGTCTCTTGAGCATGTGAAGTATTGAACCATAATAGCCCCCAAATTGGCTCTAGCAATATGGCTATGTCTCAGGAACACCTTGGTGAAAGAACACCAAATATGGCTCACCAACCCTACCCTTATTCCTGCTGAGGCCCAGCAAATTTCATGGCAATGTCAGTAAGCGTGTCAATTTGAGAGCACTTAGAAAAACAGGCTGCTGAATAGTAAGTTTCTCTCAACTATACACTGAGCATGTCCATTCTCAGCTCGCTGCCTCAGTTTCTCTGATGTGTGACTGTGACATGGACTGAATAGACCTGTCCTCAGCTTCTCACCCCATGTCAGCACTGTGTGCCTCTGTCATGCACTGAACCTACCAACTCTCACCTTCCCACTCTCTGTCCCATGATCTGTGCCTGGGTCATGCGCCAAGCTTGCCTGTTATCCGCCCCATGCCCCATCTCAGTGCTGTGTGCTGTGCCATACACGCAGGCTGAGTATTCTTATAACAGAGCCCCAGTCCCCCTGCCCATGAGCCCTGCTTTCTCTTAGGCTTTCAGGCTGAAATGTTCCATGCCAGGTGTCTGTCCCTGGCTGAAGTTTTTGGAAAGTTTGTCTGAAATGGAACCTCTTGGCTGTGTCCTTCATATCAAATTGCCATTTTCCTCTGACCTGCTTTTTGTTATTGTTGCTGTCCTGGTGCAGTTCCAGCAAAATTCACAGTGATTGGACCTGATCACCCTGTCACTGCCATTGTGGGTGAGGACATTGTGTTACCCTGTCACCTGTCCCCCCGGATGAGCGCTGCAAACATGGAGGTGAGATGGTTCCGCTCTGAGTTTTTAACCATTGTGCACCTGTATCATGGTGGGAAGGATCAATATGAAAGGCAGATGCCAGACTATCAGGGAAGGACAGAGCTTCTGAAAGCCGGACTCACAGATGGAAATGTTCCCTTGAGGCTTCTCAATATCAGACGCTCTGATGAAGGACAATACCTCTGTTTTGTTCAAGATGATACTTTTTATGGAGAAGCCGTATTGGAACTGCGGGTAGCAGGTCAGTGCCTTGCGTCAGTTTTAGCTTTGTGTGGTCTTTCCTATTACAACAACTGTGACTCCCTGCTTGTGAAATGTTTTACAATAACACAGCGTATCTAAATTTCAGCAAACAGCCACTTTCATACTTGGGAAAATATGCTGAAAACTTTCCCAACATGTTATTAAACACATTTTCAGGATGGCCAAGACACTTTCTTGCCCAATCTTGATTGACTCCAAAAGGGGTCTTCAGTTAAGAGGGAAAGGACTTCTCTACAAATACGGCTTTCCAGTTGCTCTGCAGTCATTTCTAGGATGTGTGGCTAAGGTGGGACTGACAGACATTTATGGCCTTCTGATGGGTTGGTTGTTGCTTCGGGGTGTAGTTAAAATCAAATGGAGTGTTCTTATTTGCTGAGACTGTATAATGGTGACGGTGGTGGTGGGTGTGATGAGTTCTCCCCGGGGTACCACCTGGAACTGGGGTACAGCTGAGCCCCTGTCTCACCAATCTGGGTTCCCTCTTGCACTGTGACATTATGGCAAGCTGTAAAGCCCTCCACACTTGCACTCGCACCAACATCCAGAGGCGGGACCACACCCAGCTGTGTTCATGAATGCATCTGGCCAGGCACTCATGAACCAACAATAGCGAGGCTTCAGCCAAAACACACCCCAGCACCCCAACCTAGGACCCGCCGTGGTCAAAAGCCTGACCAGTAAAGATCATTACAATTACCCAGTTTTCCCCTCCCTCAGTGTGGAGAGGAATATGCACAAAATCTTTGTTAACTGAGCTGAGATTTTGCCCAAACACTTCTCTCAAACCAAACTGTTTTACGTAAAAAAAAAAAAGAGAGAGAGATTTATTAACTACAGCAAGATAGATTATAAATCAAAGCAAACAGATCAAAGTTGATTATTAAGCAAATAAACAAAAACCCAGTCTAAGTCTAATATACCACACAAGGTTTGAATCAAACAGTGTCTCACCCTTTTAGATAGCACAAGCAGTTTGTAGGTGTTTCATACATAGGCAGGGTTTCCATCTTTCCCACCTGGGACCAGCACTTCCCCAGTTCAAAGTCTGTACTCTTCCAGAGGTATATCCAGGAGTTTAGTTATGGGGACAGTGATGATGCCATTGGTGATGTCACTTCAATATTTTACAGTTTCTTTCATATGGCGGGAACCCCTTTGTTCCAAGCCAGGTTCCCAGCCCAGTTTGTGGAAAAATATAGGTACCAAAAAGGAATTCAGTATCATGTTATCTAGTCACATGCACTTGCATTCTTGATGAGTCATGGCAGCCATTATTCATAGGCTGTCTGAAGTGTCCCCCGGTGAGGACAAGACTTTTCCATGGCTTATTGTTTTCACTGATGGGCCATTCACCCTGTCTAGCTTCTTCACTGTTGTACCTGAAAGGCTAGTTGTGGGTGTTACCCAGAACAATAACATTTGAAATACAGATGCATAGTCAATATTCATAACTCCAGATACAAAAATGATACATGCATTTGAATAGGATTATCTTATTCAGCAAATCATAACTTTTCCATTGACACCTTATTTGACACATCTTGCACAAGATGCTGCATAATTATATCATAATCATATGCCAATTTGATTTTAAAAAAATAATTAGTGCATTAGATAGATATATTTATCAGAGTTTCAAATGTTCAGATCCTATTCAGGGATCTACGTGGTCGTATCGCCAAAGGTGCTCAGCACTCAGTTGCTCCTGTCTTGAGCCAACAATATCTCCCACTGACTCAGTGAACTTATTTTATATATTTGTTCACATTTTTATGTGTCCATGAGCACTGGGATATCAGACATTCCAGTATTCATGTATCCCTTCTACTGACTACCCGCTTGAATTAGTGCATTCTCATGTGAATAAGGGATCCCCAGACTGTCCCTCATCCCTTGTGCTTTATAAATTAATGTATGGAATTAACACCCTTATATATTTTCCCCTTAGGTCTGGGCTCTGCTCCTCTCATCTCTGTTGAGGGTCACCAAGATGGAGGGATTCGGGTGGTTTGTCGATCAGCTGGTTGGTACCCAGAGCCTGAGGTGCTGTGGAAAGATTTCAATGGGCGACATTTACCATCACTCTCTGAAAAAATATCTACAGGAGATAACAACCTGTTTGAAACAGAAACTGCTCTCATTGTAACAGAACATTCAAACCAAAACTTGTCCTGTTGCATCAGGAACACTCTTCTCAATCAAGAAAAGGAATCAGCAGTTTATATAGCAGGTCAGTTATCATCCAAATCCCACATTGAATTCACAACCACTAGAAACCAAACAAAATATAGGAAGAAAAGAACTGAAAATCTGTGGTGGATATTTCATAATCCACGTACAAACACAGAATATGGGAGGCTGGTGTCTTTCCAGGGTCACAGTTTAGGCAACTTGATCCCCTTAATTGTGAGTATTCAGACTATACACATTTTTAGAGGAAACTTTCACTCAATCCACTGATTCAGTAGGTTCCTGTAACCTTAAATTCACCTTCATGATTTTTTTGAATGTGATAAATTTTGTACTCTGGCTGGATTGTGATCTGTAGAGCCCTGTAAACCCACAGATATATATCCGCAGATACCCTCATCATTTTGGGGGGTTTGCAGATTGGATGCGGATACCAATTTTGTATCTACGCAGGGCTCTAGTGATCTATTCACTTCACCAACTTCATTACTTGTGTGAAATGTCACCTAAGTCATGTGATATTGTTTTTACTGATGTTCAATGGGACTTGTGCTCCTTAATTACTTTGGTCTGGATCCACTAGAGGACTCATTTTACCCCTTGTCTACAAACAACAGATGCACTGATTAACTAGTTAAGTGATGCCACCCACTTGTGTGAACACTTCTTGTATAAGATTCACAGTGCCCTTAATAGATTTAGCTTCAGTCAACTTTTTATCGACTTCAACTAAATGGAGATAGAGCACTATGAAGCTGATTTATGATTTAAGGTTTTGTGCATCAATTTATTTAAATTGGTGCAACCCTGATATGTTGTCAACTCTTGAACCAATTTAAGAATGACCCCATAAGAGGGTTCACTAAATCAGAGCACAAACCATGTGTGGAAAAGACACCAGGCACATTTGAAAATTCCATCCTGTTTAGATGACCGAATCACTGTGAACACAAGAAGAGCAAATGGAAATTAGTTAATTTGCGGCACAAGTGTTTGGACAAATTGTGATTATGGTTTTTCCCAATATTAGGAAGTAACAGTGGATTTTTCAGAAATATGCTAATTAATCCGGCAGTTTCTGAATATTGATTACTGTTAAGGGCCAAATCCTTTTCTGGTATAACCCTATTGGAATCAATGGGGTTTTATGAGCAGAGAATTTGCCCCGATCTCTTTGGCTCTCTGAATAGCAATGAATCAAATCAGGGCTGTGTTTTCAAGGATAAATCAGTGGTAAAGCTGTGTTGATTGGAGCCATATTTAAAATCAGTTTCTGGTCTTTTGTGTAGTGTGGACATGGCCATTCTTTCACTCTTAGCTCACACAAATCCTGCTGGGCACTATTTATGTATTTGTATGAAAAAAAAAATCTGCTTTTAGTCACCACTTCCAAACTAAGGCAAGCCCTGGGTGTTTTGTTTTTCAGATCCCTTTTTCCCGAGGGTGAATCCCTGGATGGTGGCTCTGAGTGTGACCCTGGTGGTTTTCTTTGGTTTCATTGGCCTCACTGTTTCTCTCTTTAAAATGAAAGGTAAATATCAGAGGGAGAAATATACTGTAAATAAAGGCTTTTTTTCTAATAAATAAATAAGGGCAATTTAGAAATTTAACATAAAAAGAACATGTGATCTGCTGATCTGGTCCTAAAAAAAGAAGAAGAATGCTCCACTTTTCCCCCAGCCCAGCTCCCACCCAATTGCAGCTCCACTCCCCGCCTGCCCTGCCTCCAGCCCAACTCTGCCCACAATCCCTCGCCACTCCCAGCCCTCTATTTCCAGCTCTTCCCTTATCCCCAGCTCTGCTTTCAGCCCAAGCTCCCGGACTCAGCCAACTGTGATGTAATGGAGGGGGGAGAAGGGGCTGAGACAGACGCTACTACTGGTAAGTGGGGCGCGTGACAGAAAAAGTTTGGGCACCACTGGTCTAGTCTGATCTCCGAAAGAGGAGTTTGAATAGAAATAATCTCTCAGTCTTAACTGTCATATTGATGCTAAAGAGAAATAAAACATAAGAAAAGGGAAACTCCTAACCAACAATATGGGTATTTCTGTTTAATTTTTGGGCAAACGAGATATAGAAATTGGTAAATGTCATTATCCGTCCTCTCAAAAGATTTTTTTTTTTTTTTTTTTTGGTAATTGGATCTTCATGTGGGAGTTTGTTTAAATGGTTTGGAGTTGTTTGATATTAAATTTAACTTTTACAATTTTGTTACAATACGAAACCCTTGTTTGTTTACTTGCTTTTTATTATTATTCTTTCTTGTGGGGTTTAATGTAATTGCATAAAATGTGGGGAAGCGCTAATTTGGGTAGATTTCACACCAAAATCTAATTTGAAAAACTGATAAGCAATAGAGTCACAGAGTTTAAGACCAGAAGGGAGCCCTGGATCCTCTTCTCTGATGTCCGGAAGAGGATGTTGATTTCTCTCAGCCTTTACTCTCGTATTGATGATAAAGAGAAATAAAACATAAGGAAAGGGAAACACCTAACAAAAATATCTATTTATTTCTCTCTAATTTTTAGACAAACGAGATAAAGAAATAAGTAAGTATCATTGTCCTTCCTATGACAAGAAACTTTTTGTACCAGTTTGGATTCTAATGTGGGAGTTTGTGTAGCAGTGTTTGAGGTGTTTGATTTTAAATTTCAAATTGCTGTAGTAGGAAGCCTTTTTAGTTTGCTTACTTGGTTATTATTATCAGGTTTTTGGGAAGGTGTGTGTGGGGGGGTGTCAACTTTAATATAGCTTTATAAAACATGGGGAAAGACTAGACAGGATGAATTTCACACCAAAAGTTAATTTGAAAAATTGATAAGCAATACAGTTATAGAGTCATAGTGTTTAAGACCAGAAGGGATGACTGGATCCTCTAATTCAGAGGTCTTCAGACTGTGGGGCAGGCCCCTAGGGGCACGTGGAGGAATGTTCAAGCGGGCGCATGGCCAGATTAACTCTTCTGGGGGCCTGGGACTATTAGAGTTTGTGGGGCCCCCTAGGCTCCGGGGTAGGGCTAAAAATGAGGGATTCAGAGTGCAGGAGGGGGCTGTAGATTGGGGCAGGGTGTGGGTGTGGAAGGGGGTGAGGGCTCTGACGGGGTTGTGGACTCTAGGGTGTGGCTGGGGATGAGGGCTTTCAGATGCAGGAGGGGGCTCCAGGCTGGTGCCAAGGGGATTGGAGTATGGGAGAGGGCTCAGGGCAGGAGGTTGGGAGTGTGGGGTCTGGGAGGGAGTTAGGGTGCAGGAGGGGGCTCAGGGCTGGGGCAGGAGGTTGTGGTGCGGGGCGCTTACCTGGGACAGCTCCCCTTTGGTGGTGCAGGCCCCGGGGAGGGGGGACACGTGGCTCCATGCTCTGTCCTGTGCTCACCTGCAGGCACCACCCCACACAGCTCCCATTGGCTGTGATTCCTGGCCAATGGGAGCTGTGGGGGCGGTGTCTGCAAGTCAAGGGAGCCTGTGGGACTGAGCTTCCCGGCACGCGCAGCTCCAGCCGAGCGGAGGGGGGAATGACATGCCAGCATGTAGAGCCGCCTCCCCGCCAATGCCAGGCTGGGCCAGAATGCAGGGGCTTCAGTGGCTGCAGCCCACAGCCCTGGGCTAAGGCGGCCCTGAAAAAAGATCTACAATTTTGGCGGTCTGGAGATCTTTTTGTGGGGGCCCCCCTTTACCTGGGGCCCTGGCCTGCAAGCCCTAAATCCCCTCTCTTAAACCAGCCCTGAAGAGGTGCAAGGCACGGTCCCTGCCAGCCCTCATGTGGAGAGGGGAGGGAGCCCCACCCAGTCCTGCTCTGCCCCCAGATCCTATCCCATCTGCAGCTGCGCTCCGCCCCCTGCCCCCCACTAAGCTCCGGCTCCTGCCACAGTTCCAGTCCTCCCCCTGCTCCGCCCCCAGGTCAGTTCCTACCAAATTCCCTCTCCTCCCCCAGGCCACCTCTGCCTCTAGCCCCAGCTCCTCCCCCATCCCCAGTTCCGCCCCCCAGCTCCACCTTCAGCCCAAGCACCTGTGCTGAGTCAACTGTGCAGTAATGGAAGGGGGGGCGCAGACAGATTCCATTACTGCAAGGGGGGAGTGATTGGAAAAGTTTGGGCACCACTGGTCTTGTCTGATTTCCTGAAGAAGAGACTGAATAGAAATAATCCATCTTAACTGTCACAGTGATGATAAAGAGAAATAAACCATAAAAAAAGCAAAACACCTAACAAACATTATGTGTCTGTCTGTTTAATTTTTAGGCAAACGAGATATAGAAATTGGTAAGTGTCATTATCCACACTCTGAAAAGGATTTTTTTTTTTTGTAATTGGATCTTCATGGGGCAGTTTGTTTAAATGTTGTGGAGTTCGCTGTAAAATTTAACTTCTACAATTGTGTTGTAATATGAAACCTTTTTTTGTTTACTTGCTTTTTATTATTATTCTTTTGTGGAAGGATTAGTGTAATTGTAGAAAATGTGGGGAACCACTAAAGTGGAGAGATTTCATACCAAAAGCTAATTTGAAAAACTGAGATGCAATAGAGTCACAGTGTTTAAGACCAGAAGGGACCACTGGATCCTCTTGTCTGATGTCCTGAAGAAGATGTTGATTTCTCTCAGTCTTTACTGTCGTATCGATGATAAAGACAAATGAAACATAAGAAAAGGGAAATGCCTAAAAAAATTCGATTTATTTCTCTTTCCTTTTCAGAGAAACGAGATAACGAGATAAGTAAGTATCATTATCCTTTCTCTGAAATGAAACTTTTTGTACCATTTTGGAGTCTCACGTGGCTGTTTATTTAATTGTGGTGGGGTTGTTTGCTTTTAAATTTAAATTTTAAAATTGTTACAATAGGAAACCTTTTTAGTTATTTGTTTGCTTTTTTATCATCATCATCATCATCATCATTCTTTTGGGGTTTGTTTGTTAATGTAACTTTATAAAATGTGGGGAAAGACTAAACTGGATCAATTTCACACCAAAAGCTAATTTGAAAAATTGATAACCAATACAGTAGTAAAGTAGGTAATGGCCAAAAAAATATGTCCCAGGAGGAATTCTGTGAAGGCCCTGGTGGACTATCAGCACCTGCGATGATTATCTTCCCTCCACACTGCAGAGTAGGCATGTAACTAAGCCGAAGTAAAGTGGTACCTGGGCTCTAGCTTCTACCCAATGTCTTGCCAGCTAACCTGGGTGCAAAGCACCACCAAACTTGAGTCAGAGTTTTTGTGCTTGCGCATTAAACAGGTTGGGGCAACGGCCAGGTAAGATTTTGGCTAACTCTGCAGTGAAGATCCACCCTGGGAGAGACACACACATGCAGTCCAGTGGAGGTTCTGATGAACTTATAACTTTCTTTTTCCCTCAGTGTATTAGTTTGTACAATATTGGATTATGCAATACGTGTTCAGATCTGCTCTCCTCTCTAATTATGTTGCTGGTTTTAGGGTGGAGAAGATCCGTGGCACCTATAGAAGAAGGTAATTAAAGATCATATTTTATCAATGTCCAAATATCCGTTCCCATGAGGCAATGTGCCCCTTTTTCTTTGTATATGGGAGTGGACGTGATAGTTCAGGGCAGACCTACCCAGCACCCTTCATTTCACAGCGCGTCACAAGGTGAGGTGGGGTTTGTGCCTATGTCCTATCACACCATAATGAATCCATAGCATATTGCACCTACGCTTCCTGCCCCTCCACCGCTGGCATGTGCACTGCACCCTGCAGAGATCTGTGACAGCCGCTGCCACCCCTTGTACAGAACCAGTGGGACGTGCACCTCCACAGCCACGTCTCCAGGGGGAGTTTGTTCTGTCTCCCTGTTCTGATGTGCGATCTCCAGTGTCCCTTTGTTTCTTCCTTCATCTTTTCCCCTGTGAAAAAAGCCAGGAGCTCTGCAGTGACCCCACACTGACTGGGTGAGCAGGGACTGTGTCTGTGTGAGACCCTTGCTCCTGTCTCAAGCAGAGGAACTGAGCCTTGATCACAGACAGGGGCTCCCCTGGCTCCATTATAAAGATGTAGGAAGCTCCTGTGATCACCGCTGGGGGCTTGTCTCTTTTCTCCTCTCTCCATCCACCATGACCCCAGCATGGTCCTGTCTCTGGTAAACAGGACGTCACGTCAGCCTCCCCATTACTAGCATGACCCGCCCCCTCTTTCCACCAGCCACCTATTCTGTACCTCCTCCCTAGTGGCCGATTTGCCACTGGGCCAATGTGGCCTGTGCCCAGGAGCCCCAGAACAATGGGCGCCTCTGTGCCCCAACCTGCTCTGCCTGCCCAGTGCTCCTGCCAGAGAGTGGGGTCAGGGCTCGGGGGGCTTGCCCCACTTCATCCGCCCAGCACTCCAGCCAGGGAATGGCGTTGGGGTGCGGGGTCTTGCCCTGCTCTGCAGCTGGAGCGCCAGGTGGGCAGAGCAGAGCATGCCCCTGCACCCCGGCCCCATTTCCCCAGCAGGAGTGTGGGGAGGGGGGGTTCTGCAGACAGAAGGGGTGGGGAGGGGCCCTCACGTGCTGTGGCCCAGGGCCTCACAAAACCTTAATCTGTCCTGGCCCCGCCGACACTCGTAGCTTCCACCATGAACCCCCTTCCCTTGTTTAGCCCCCTCACTCCCTGCCCCAAGCTAATGTACTTTGTGCTGCGACTGCTGCTGAGCAGTGACAATCTGGGCAGGTTCAATCCTGGTACCGTGTGGCCTGTTGCTGTCCGAGCTGTGACATTTCAGAGCAGGCCGGGTGCAGTGGGGAGGCCCCATAGCAAAGTCCAGCACAGGGTCAGCTGGGACACAGTGAGATTGAAGGTGGGGTGGGGGGAAGCTCTGTCAATATTCACTGAGTTGTACCATCTGCTGGGGCTGCCAGAGTCTCTAGTCCCCTCCCCGGGGAGAGGTGGGGGCAGGAGGGGAAAGATTCTGAGTCTCAGGCTTGGCCCAGCTGCTCCTTTCACCGTCACTGACCCGTCTCTGCCAGGGCAGTGACTCCCCCAGCCCTGTGCTGAGATCTCTGAGGTGACGGGAAAATCCTGGAGGAAGGAGATTCCCTGAGTCACGCCCCAGCTGGGGCAGATTCTGTCACTGACGCCATCAAACCCTCCCCCAGGGCCGAGCTCTGCCCCTGACGCTCTGATTCTCTCTCCCCAGCGAATGTGACTCTGGATCCAGACACGGCTCATCCCTACCTCGTCCTGTCTGAGGGTGGGAAAAGTGTGAGATGGGGAGACATAGAGGAGGATCTGCCCGGCAACCCTGAGAGATTTGACTATTGGGAATGTGTGCTGGGCTGTGGGGGATTCACCGCGGGGAGACATTGCTGGGAGGTGGAGGTGGGGGGTGAAGGATACTGGGCTGTGGGGGTGGCCAGAGAGTCTGTGGGGAGGAAGGGAGATATCAGCCGTAGCCCTGAGGGGGGGATCTGGGCTGTGGGGTGGGACTGGTGGGAGGGTCAGTTCCGGGCTCTCACCTCCCCTGTGACCCTCCTGCCCCGGCGCCGGGCCCCCAGCAGGATCCGGGTTTGTCTGGACTGTGACCGGGGTCAGGTGACATTTATCGATGCTGGTGACGAGGCCCCGATCTTCACTTTCCCGCCGGGCTCCGTCCCTGGGGAGAGAATCCGCCCCTGGCTCGGGGTGTGGGATACAGACACCTGGCTCCGACTGTGTCCCTGAGACCCACCGCAGAGGGGGAGCCGGAAATCAGCCTCTCTAGCCTCACGGACCCCCGTCTCTATGACCTTGGAAGACTCCCATCGACCCAACCCCTGGCCTCTCACCTCTATGACCCCTGGAGGCGCCTCCCCCTCCCTCCCTGCAGCCCCAGGGATGGGAGGGGGAGGGGGAGGAGCCCCTGGGGCTGCAGGAGGGGCAGAGGGGCCCTGAGGGGCAGAGGTGGGGGCTGGGCAGGGACCCAGCATGAATCAATGAGGGTTTGGGGGGTTGGGGAGAAGCAGCAGCAGCAGGGAGCGGTTTGTACAGATGTGTCCTTAGATCCCATTGGGGTCTCCCAGCCTGGGATCAGCAATTGGGGAAGGGATAAAATCAGGGAAAGAAGAGAGCAGCCAAGGGGGATGATCTGTGACAGGGAGGAGAGACACAGGAAAATAACCAGGGCTGGAAAGTGAGGGCTAGAACAATAATGAATAGAAAAGGAGAGTAGGAAAGGAAAGGGAATGTGGGCAGGACGGGGAGATTTATGACATGTTGCTAAAAGTGAGACTGTCACTCATTAATTCCCTATATTAATTCCTGGCCATTGGTGCTATTTTAGTGCCATAAAGAAAACTTTCAGAGTAACAGCCGTGTTAGTCTGTATTCGTAAAAAGAAAAGGAGTACTTGTGGCACCTTAGAGACTAACCAATTTATTTGAGCATGAGCTTTCGTGAGCTACAGCTCACTTCATCGGATGCATAGCATATTGTGGAAACTGCAGAAGACATTATATACACACAGAGACCATGAAACAAAACTTCCTCCCACCCCACTCCCCCGCTGGCAACAGCTTATCTAAAGTGATCATCAAGTAGAGCCATTTCCAGCACAAATCCAGGTTTTCTCACCCTTCCCCCCGCCCCCCCACACATACAAACTCACTCTCCTGCTGGCAACAGCCCATCCCCCTTTGAAACCCCTCTTTATAATGCGCATGATAATCAAGGTGGGTCACCTCCAGCACTAATCCAGGTTTTCTCACCCCCCCCCACACACCCCCCTCCAAAAACCACACACACAAACTCATTCTCCTGCTGGCAACAGCTCATCTTACAATGTGCACAGCAATAATCCAAGTTTAACCAGAACGTCTTGGGCGGGGGTTTGCAGGAAAAAAACAAGGGGAGACAGGCTACCTTGCATAATGACTTAGCCACTCCCAGTCTCTATTCAAGCCCAAATTAATAGTATCCAATTTGCAAATGAATTCCAATTCAGCAGTTTCTTGCTGGAGTCTGGATTTGAAGTTTTTTTGCTTTAAGATAGCGACCCTCATGTCTGTGATTGCGTGACCAGAGAGATTGAAGTGTTCTCCGACTGGTTTATGAATGTTATGTCAAGAATTATAACATTCATAAACCAGTCGGAGAACACTTCAATCTCTCTGGTCACGCAATCACAGACATGAGGGTCGCTATCTTAAAGCAAAAAAAACTTCAAATCCAGACTCCAGCGAGAAACTGCTGAATTGGAATTCATTTGCAAATTGGATACTATTAATTTGGGCTTGAATAGAGACTGGGAGTGGCTAAGTCATTATGCAAGGTAGCCTGTCTCCCCTTGTTTTTTTCCTGCAAAACCCCCCACAAGACGTTCTGGTTAAACTTGGATTATTGCTGTGCACATTGTAAGATGAGCTGTTGCCAGCAGGAGAATGAGTTTGTGTGTGTGGTTTTTGGAGGGGGGTGTGTGGGGGGGGGTGAGAAAACCTGGATTAGTGCTGGAGGTGACCCACCTTGATTATCATGCGCATTATAAAGAGGGGTTTCAAAGGGGGATGGGCTGTTGCCAGCAGGAGAGTGAGTTTGTATGTGTGGGGGGGCGGGGGGAAGGGTGAGAAAACCTGGATTTATGCTGGAAATGGCTCTACTTGATGATCACTTTAGATAAGCTGTTGCCAGCGGGGGAGTGGGGTGGGAGGAAGTTTTGTTTCATGGTCTCTGTGTGTATATAATGTCTTCTGCAGTTTCCACGATATGCTATGCATCCGATGAAGTGAGCTGTAGCTCACGAAAGCTCATGCTCAAATAAACTGGTTAGTCTCTAAGGTGCCACAAGTACTCCTTTTCTTTTTATAAAGAAAACTGTTCTCAGTAGCTGGGGATCTGCTTGCCACGCTGCGGTTATTAAAGCTCCTTCTTAGCTCTTTTTACTTTGCTACTTTGCACCTACTTACTGTAAATGAACCATTACAAACAATTTGTCTTGTTTGTTCCACTTTAATGTCCCAGCTGCAGTTGCTGGGGGCAGCGTCATGGGATTTGCTTCCCAACTTGGTTGTGTCCCTGCAACCCCCACAGGGAATATCGCACCTCCTGGAAGAGACTTAAGTGAGCTGTAGCTCACGAAAGCTTATGCTCAAATAAATTGGTTAGTCTCTAAGGTGCCACAAGTCCTCCTTTTCTTTTTGTGGATTTTACTGTGTGATGTGTCACTAACCAGCCTGTGCTCGATCTCTGTCCTGTGCACACCCGTGTCAATCAGGAATTGCTCAGCTGTGCTCTGCGGAGAGGTGACTGGTTGCACAGGGGACAAGCCATGAAGGGACTCGGGTGGTGCAATGCTGAGCGTCACAGTGAGTAATGTTTAGGCAGCGAGACAATCACAGGAACAGCAGCACTGTGACCCTCAGAGCTGAGTCAGGGGCCTGAACTCCCTAGACAATCCATGGGCAACACAGGCACCTTTGCATGCTATTTACAAAAGCCAGCTCAGTAGGCGGGGAGCCATGTAAGCTGGCCCATGGGAGATGCCGACAAGGGGGGAAGGGGTGTCCAAAACCACAACCATCTCACAGATAGGTGCCTAAATCTGGGCTGCTGAGGGGTGTCTGTCTCTGCTTGGCAACCCACAAACAGGAACCCACCCCCTGACGTCCGGGGCCTCCAGTCGCGGCTGCTGCCAGTGCCTGGTAGTCCTGGCAGCGGCTGGGAGCCCTGGTCCCTTTGAAATCGCCCCAGCAGGCTCCAGGGCTCCTAGGCACACGTGCTGGGTGGGTGCAGTGGAACAGTAGGGGAAGGAGAAGCCCCGGAGACCAGCAGCAGCTGCACTGGGCAGGAGAGAAGAAGCCCATGACCCCGGCAGAAGATGTGGGGCTGAAGCCCCGACCCCCTTGTTTGTGTAGCTGGTTTGAGCCCCTCTCTCCCTGTGTGCCCTGCAGGGAGCTCGCTCTCACGCTCAGGCTGTGGAGAATTTCAGTCCAAATCTACTCACCTTGGTATCTCCATTTCCCCCATCACCACACAGCCATGAAGGGATTCAGCCTAGGAGGCAGAGTCAGCATTAGCCCCATTTGGGAGATGGGATCTAGGACACCCAGAGGTGAAGTGACTTTCCCAAGACTAAGCAGGGAGTCAGTGGCAGAGCAGAGAACCAAACCCAGAACACCTGAGCCTCAGGCCTGTGTCTTAACCACTGGGCCACCCTTTCCACCCGAGGAGGGGGAACCTCCTCTGAGGGCACTAGACAGAGCCACCAGGAGGTGGGGAGCAGAGAGAGATGAGAAAAAGGACATGGGTGGGAAGCAAGAAGGGGGAAACATCAGGAACGGGAGCAAGGACTTAGAGAAGAAACAAGAGAGAGGGAAAGGGGCAGGGAGAGCGATAGGAAGGGAGAGGAGAAAAGAAGGGAGAGGGGAAAGACTCCCCACTGCTTGTGCCTCCCATCCACCTTCTTCCCACGGCCATCAGTGTCCCTCAGGTCCCAAACACGCCCTACGCAGGGGTAAAGCACAGAGTGAACACGGTGTCTTTACTCAGGGGTGTTAGTGAAGACAGCGTGTAGCTGAGTACAATGATTTTAATATGCTGTAATTCATGGGAATGTAATGCTGTAGTTCATTACTATTTTAATAATGATGGCATTGTCAGGATACTAACGATTGACACACGTTCAATAACTAGAATATGAACAAAGTGTATAAATATGCTGAAAATTGTCAGTTTTGGGGGGAGGCTGAGCTCCCCCCAAACACACACACCTCACCCTTCAGGCAGGAGGGGCAGAAAGGAGTGAGCAGTGGGTGGAGGCACTTGGGGGAGGGGACGTAGGGGGAGGGGGCAGAGCGGGGGCAGGAAGAGGTGGAGTGGGGCGAAGTGGGGGCTTGGCCTTGCGGAAGGGGGTGGAGCCAGAATGGGGCACCCACCGGCAAAACCAAAAGTCAGCACCTATGGCGCGTGGGGTGGTACCAGCGGTGGTGGCAAAGGCAGCCAGGTGGGCATGTGGAAGCCCTGGCTGTGCCGGAAGAGCGCCCCCCGCAGGGCAGCCAGCAGCTCGCTGGGCACCATCCAGCACAGACGCAGCACCGCCCAAATGCCCGGCGGACGGAGTCCACGTGGGCGCGGCTTGTGCATGTGGGCACCAGCGGGGGCCCTTTGACTGTTCTGCCCTGGGGCCCGGAATTGCTTTGGCAGGGCCGGGGGGACTGTGCTCATGTCCTGCTTGGGGCCCACAGCCTCGCTCCGTGTGCGTTCCCATCGCTTGCCCTCTCTGTCCATTTCCCTTTCTGTTCACTGGGCTGTTTAAGATCAATGATGACACCCGTTTAGAGGGTTTCCCTTGGGTAACTGACAGAGATTTACTGTCTGAATTCTCACTGGCACAGCACTGCCAACCCCAGGCATTTAAAAATCTTTAGTCAGGCCAGCCCCTGAAATCATGAGATTTAATAATAATAAATAGTAAATGGCATTCTCTTATTTGCCTTTTGGTTTCTCAGAGCTTCAGATTGCACTCAGGGCCCCCACATGCGGGGGGGAGAGTACAGTTTACTGTGGCTGGGAGACCATGGGGGGCCCAGTCCAGGCTGCAACCCCCTGACCATGTGTGGGAGGGGGCCCAACTTACAAGTTTGTACTGGGCCCGAAAAAATTACTTCCTTTGTTTAGAAGTTGCAGTACAGCAGTGAGAGGGCAGGGGAGCTGGGGTGGGGGGGACACCCAGGCTGTGTGGGGGAGGGGCAGGCGGAGGCTGCAGCAGGGTTTGCAGGAGTTGGGGGGATTGGCACAGCTGGGCTGGAGATGCGGGGGGTGGCTCCACCAGGCTGGTGGGGGTAGGGGAGTGCAACCGACTATCCTGTGCTAATTATTGGTCAGTTTTTGGGCCTCTGGGGTGCACCAGCCCGGAATGGGGTATATTGGGGGTCTGCTCCAGGAGTGTAACGGCTGTACCTCAGGTCGGCCCTGTGCTGCATGCTTTTTATTATTATTATTTATTATTAAAAGCTCAGCTCTGTGTGTGTTAGGTCAGTTCAGAGTGGGGATGCTTTATAAATATGAAAGCAGGAAATCTGTTCCCCCAGGCCCCACAGGGAATATCATGCCGTAGGAGGAGAGTTTGGGGTGTACTGGGATGTGACACTCTCCAGCCTGTGCTCTGTCTCTGTCCTGTGCACACCCGTGTCAATCAGGAATTGCTCAGCTGTGCTCTGTGGAGGGGTGACTGGTTGCACAGAGGGCTGTGGGGGGGGGAGGGGTCTCCCAAGCTCTGCCCCCTCTCACAGACAGGTGCCTAAACCGGGGCGGCAGGGGGGCGTCTGTCTCCGGTTAGCCACCCACAGATGGGAACCCAGCGTCTGATGTCCAGTGGCTCAGGCGCCAAAGGTGTCTTGCTGGAATGAGGCTGGCACCTGCCTTGCTCCACACACAGTGAGTGCGGGGCGGGGGGGGGGGGGCAGGGAGAGGAGGGAGGTGGTTTTGGGGATGTCACCTGCCTTATAACTTTTACCTGCAGGATTAGAGCCCTGAGCTGGCATGTGGGAGACCCAGGTTCAATCCCTTTGTCCAGCATTGCTCAGGAACATGAGGACCAACCTCAGGGCAGGTACAAATCAGGGCACAAACCCCACACTGGTTGTGAGTTCCGTATTTAGATTTCACCTCTCAAGTGTGAACCCCTCAGGCACTAGAGCAGCCTGAACATGGAGTCACAGACAGTCCCCTTGGGTCCTCTGGTCTATCTTGCTGCTTTTCTGCCTCCTCCCCTGCTGCATCTCCCTGCTCCCGCTGCCGGGGCTGCCTCATTCCCAGCAGCAGAGTCGGGGCAGCTCCTGGCCACAGATATCTCTGGTTCAAGCCACCAGCTGCTCTATCCTGGCCACAGAGAACGGTGGAAGACATGGAACAGCAGACAGCCTCTCCCTAGCCCAGGGAGAACCATTAATGGAAACCTCCCCACCCCAAGGCAAAGGGAGCGGGAGGTGGCAGCACTGGAGGGAGAGACTCTCCCTAATCCAGAAACAGGGAGAAGCATCCAGGAAAGAGCCCCCTTCAGCCGAAGGGAAAGCCCCGAGGGGGAGCCCTCTCCCTTCATGTTTCTGAATTTAAAATTTCACATATGTAGAAATATTCACCAGCACCCACCTGGTCAGAGTTAAGGGTGTTTGCATGCTGGGCAGTGAGAAGGTTTCTGTTTACTGGTGTGTGTATCCCAGACTGCAGTAAGGGGAACCCAAGCTTCTGATCCCCAGCATCCCCAAATAATTCAAGCATCTGGGACCGGAACAGAGCCCATGCACTGCTCCAATTGTGGGGTCCTTTGGCACATTCTTGGGGGACTCTCTATCCTGCTACCTGAGCTGTGAAACCCGCTGCCTAACCCCCTGGAGTAGAGCTGACCCTCCAGACTCCCGCATGCCGAAACACACCATCTCCCAGAACGCCACGCCAAGGTGAGAGCCTGCTGGTTTCAGTTGAATTCTCTCTGGAGGCGCGCAGTGCTTGTGAAGCATTTGGCTCTGTCTACACTAGACAGTTCAGAGCGCTGCCTGGGGAGCCCTCCCGCAGCCGTGCTTTGATCTGCCTGTGTGGTCACCCGGAAGCGCTGGGGAAAGAGCTCTCCCAGTGCTCCTGGTAAACCAGGTCAACGAGGGGAGTAGCGCTGGGAGCTTGGAGTTCAACAGAAAACCAGAAAGCATTGAACACACACACAGACTCTTTGCACATGTCCAACACATTATTGCTCTTTCACTTAACCAGATAAGAGAGAGTTCAGATCATGTAGCATGAAACAACCAGCCTAACTGCAGTGCCCATCACTAGCTCACGCTTCCCTTGAGAGTCCTGGGGGCGATCTGGGCTCAGGAAAAGCAGGCAGGCACACTAGCCTCATGAGGCTGCTGCATGCTGGGAGATTTTGCTCTCTCCTTTTGAGTTGGAGACAAAGAGCGGGATCCAGGAAGGGACTCAGGTATTGCAAAGCTGAATGTCGCTGAATCTAAATCGCAGCTGCCTAGAAAATCACTGGAATGACCCTGAGCCACAAAGCCTGAGTTATGGGGAGATGTAAGTGCCTTAGAATGGGATCCACAAAAGCCAGCATGCTAGGCAGGGAGCTGCCTAAGGTAGCCAATGGGAGATGCTGAGCAGAGGGGTATTGTATAGTCTTCACTATTTTTGAAGTGGAGGCCACTTTGGCAAAAAACCTTCAATGTGAGAGCCACATCAACTCTCACATTTGTTAGCCGATGGCCAAGGATGTTTGGTGAGGTGCCAGCTATGCCCGTTTTATACCATCCATGACTTTAACTGCTAGGACGCACTGTCCCTTCGCGGCGGGCAGCCCGGGCTAGGCTGACGGGTGCCCCAAGGTCCTAAACACCCGTGACTTTAACTGCTAGAGCTCAGAGCTCCTTCGCAGCGGGCAGTCAGGATTGACTGACAGGTGCCCCAAGAGTTTGCCGGCACAACTCAACGCTAGGCTCTTAGTACTCTCACCTCATGGCCAGGCTTTATAGCCAAAACGGCTGAGGTTCTTTAATTGTGTTGGCTGCTTTACAGTAAACCAGAGAAACAAGTCAGGCTTATGCACAAATGGTTACCGAAATTTATTAAACTAGATTCTAATCATGTGGTTACAAAATTGCTAGTGCCTACTTATTTAAATGTAGAGATGTTACACACACAAACAAGTTACAAAACTGAAGCCATAATCCCAAAGAAAGAAAACAAAGTATAGAGCTCTATTTCAAAATATGTGTACACTAAAGATAGGAGATCAGGTGTGGGTGCTTCTTACCCTCCTTGCATCTCTCGATTCCAGCGGTGCCAAGCCAGGATCGGTCACTCAATTCCGCGGAAAGACGAATAAGGGACAAGGCTTAGGGACCCTCTTAGCTGCAGAAGCCTTGGGAGGCTGTCACTTATCTGACCAGCAGATAGATAGTGAAAAGCACTCAAAAATCATGGTGCTGTAGGTCCCATACTTATACCTCTGTACTCCTTTATTCTCTTTCTCCTTTCTTATGCCAAATTGGGGCTGGTCTGTCTGGGTGACGCCAGCTCTCACAAGAGTAGTTTACACTTGCAAGGGAGAGAAACAATAAGTTTCGACTACCAGACATTCCTTTTATTAGGGTAAATATTTTCCTACCTGGGATGTTGGGGTGTGTGCATCACGCTATTTAGTAGGGGCTAAGAGCCATGTCTGTCACAGCTCCTCTGCCTGCTGTGAGCCTAACCGTTGTATATGTTCCCAGAGGCACATTGTAGCAGCACACCTGTGCTTCTCACAGCTTCAAAGGCTGTGCTGGAATTTATGTTAAGTGCCCTGTTGTTTTGGCTCCCGTGTGTTCCCAGCAATGCTGGTCTGAGTGGGGGGGCTGTCTGTCTGGCTACACGAGTGAATGATTGTACAGCCATTAAACAGAGCTCAGAGGGGAGCCTTCTTGTACCAGAGCCCCTTGACCAGCTTCGGAGCTTGCTTCCTGAGGGCGGCGCTCCCAGCATCTGGGTGCAGTCAGAGGCGGCCTCTGGGGTGTGAGCCTGGAGACAGAGTGGGGACAGACACGTGCCATCTGACTTGGCTGACGGTGGAGCAGAGCAGCGGGCACCAGGGGAGAGGGAAGTTTGATGGCTCCATACCCGGCGGGAGGGGTTATTTGTTAAGACTCAGCCCTAATCGATGTCAGGCGGGGGTAGCCAGCGTCAGGGAAGGGGTCCCGGCTTCCAGCCCTGCCCCTCGGCCCTACCACCCGCGCGCCCTCCTGGGCAGGGGGCTCAGAGTAACCCTGGAACAAGCACCACACTCAACAATCACACAAGGCTTTTCTCTAAGCCAGGAGCAGGCCCAGGTCAGGATCTCTAGCCGGGGGCTCACACGCTCCCTCCCCCCGGCATAGCATAGAGCAAAACTGCTCTTCCCTCGCCCCCGCTTCAAGCCTTGGGCTGGGGGGAGGGAACGGGGGTCTCGGCAAAGGAGGGGGAAGGGACTGGGCGGAGCGGGGTTGTTCACATCGCAGCTGGATAAAGTCGCTGCTCGTTTTCGGTTCCTCAACCTCCCAGGGCAGCTCCTGCCACAGCGTCCTGGGGGTGAGTTTCTTGCATTAGTTTCATGATGCAACCCCACGTTTGGCTGTCTCGGTGCTCAGCTGCACTGGGTGGGGGTGTATGGGGGGGGCAGCTTCCCCACTGCTGCCTTGGGGGAGGGGAGGGGGGGCGGGGGTGACGTCTGCAGCCGTGACTGTTGTGTTTACTTTTGCATGGAGGTGGGACAGTGGATTGGGGGCCCTTCGCGTGGCACTGGGCAGGCGGGGCCGGCACGAGTGGGGGGCGGTGCTCCGGGCGTTACGGGCTGGACCCCCCCTACTTGTGAGGGTGGAAAACTGCATGTCATCGCCCCGATGATTGTTTCCCTCTCGGGATGGTCTCCCCATGGAATAACTTTACTCCGGCACCACTGCTCCGGACTGGCTGCTCCCTGTGTGAACGCTTCGTATTCGCATCGGAGCAGCAGCATTGGAATCAACTTTCAAGGGAAGGCAAGCCCTTCCCCCTTCTTCCTCCTCCCCCACTCCCCCCCCCACCCCCCCAACGAGCAACTCCTGGGCTCACTTGACTGCTTTCTTCCTTGCCTCTCCTCTGGACTGGCTGCTGGGGACCGGGAGGGGGCGCTCTCCCCTTGCAGTGAGTGTCAGCACCATGCTAGGGGGCGCTGTGCTTCAGGGAGCGGGGCTGGGGGCTCAGTGGAGGGCACTGTCCCCTGGCAGTCAGCGCTGACCCCAATGCACCAGTGCGGCACTAGGGGGCGCTGTGCTACAAGGAGCGGGATGGGGGCTCAGTAGGGGGCAGTGTCCCTGGGCAGTCAGCGCTGACCCCAGTGCACCAGGGCGGCGCTAGGGGGCGCTGTGCTACAAGGAGCGGGATGGGGGCTCAGTAGGGGGCGCTCTCCCCTGTCAGTCAGTGCTGACCCCAATGCACCAGTGCGGCGCTAGGGGGCGCTGTGCTACAAGGAGCGGGGTGGTGGCTCAGTAGGGGGCACTGTCCCCTGGCAGTCAGCGCTGACCCCAGTGCACCAGTGCAGCACTAGGGGGCGCTGTGCTACAAGGAGTTTGATGGGGGCTCAGTAGGGGGCACTGTCCCCTGGCAGTCAGCGCTGACCCCAATGCACCAGTGCGGCGCTAGGGGGCGCTGTGCTACAAGGAGCGGGATGGGGGCTCAGTAGGGGGCGCTCTCCCGTGGCAGTCAGTGCTGACCCCAATGCACCAGTGCGGCGCTAGGGGGCGCTGTGCTACAAGGAGCGGGATGGGGGCTCAGTAGGGGGCACTGTGCTACAAGGAGTTTGATGGGGGCTCAGTAGGGGGCACTGTCCCCTGGCAGTCAGCACTGACCCCAATGCACCAGTGCGGCGCTAGGGGGCGCTGTGCCACAAGGAGCAGTATTTGCCTCAGCATAACGAGATCGATTTTTAAAGTCAATTTAGTGTAACTGTGGCATCCTCGTGGCCAAGATGGAATCCGCTGTGCAGGCAGCTCCGGCCAAGAACTGGCGCTTCCAGGAACGCAGCCGGGAAACTCCTTGTCACCCCGTGGGCACCTGTTCCACACCCCCTGGAGTAAAGACACCACACATCCAGAGCAGTCCAATGACTACAGGAAAGGGAAATATTTATTTACAGAGGGATGAATGGAGAAAAACAGGGTTATATCCAACTCAAGGCCCCACAGGCCCATGGTACCAGCGGTCTGAAAGGGCAGGCACCGAGCAATGTGTCCACGGAGAGTTCAGGCGATCCGGGCACGGTTCCAGTCCAGAGGTGAGTCCTGGGTGCTCCCAGTCACCTCCGGCGGCAGTGAACTTTCCCCAGACCCCAACAAACCCCTCCCATGCCCTCTTCTGCAGCTCTCTGCAAAGCCGCACAGAGCAACCACCTCCCCACTTAACTAGCTAACAGCCTCCCTCCTTATTCCCAATGCAAGGTCACATGCTTCAGCACTCATGGTCCCACACAGCTCTAGGCAGCAGGGATCCTGGGTCCAGCGCCGGTTTGTCCTTCTCGAGCGATTCCTCCCTGGCAGGGCGCTCCTTCTGGCTCCTGTCCTGGGGTGTCCCCGGTCAGCCGCTCTGTCCCTTCCGGGTTTGGGCAGGTTCTTGGCTGCTTCGCTACGTGAGGGCCTGCTCGCTTGTAGCTCTCTTGTCTGGAGCTCCAGACGCGCACACCCTGTCGCTTCCCCTTTCCCCATCCCAGAACAACCCGCCCTTCCGCTGCCTCAGGACAAGGTTGTAAAAGGGGCCAGACTCTCTGAACCCCAGTGGGGTTACATGAGTTACAGGGGTGCAGCTTAAAGGTGGCACCTTCAGCAGCACCTTCACCCGAGCTCCCCTAGCGCTTCACTGGGGTCAGCGCTGACTGCCAGGGGAGAGCGCCCCCTACTGAGCCACCCCCCCCACTCCTTGTAGCACAGCGCCCCCTAGCGCCGCACTGGTGCATTGGGGTCAGCACTGACTGCCAGGGGACAGTGCCCCCTACTGAGCCCCCAGCCCCGCTCCCTGAAGCACAGCACCCCCTAGCACGGTGCTGACACTCACTGCAAGGGGAGAGCGCCCCCCCTCCCTGTCCCCTGCAGCCAGTACAGAGGAGAGGCAAGGAAGAAAGCAGTCAAGTGAGCCCAGGAGTTGCTCGTTGGGGGGGCGGGGGGGGGAGGAGGAAGAAGGGGGAAGGGCTTGCCTTCCCTTGAAAGTTGATTCCAATGCTGCTGCTCCGATGCGAATGCCAAGCGTTAACACAAGGAGCAGCCAGTCCGGAGCAGTGGTGCCAGAGTAAAGTTATTCCACGGGGAGACCATCCCAAGAGGGAAACAATCATCGGGGCGATGACATGCAGTTTTCCACCCTCACAAGTAGGGGGGGTCCAGCCTGTAACGCCTGGAGCACCGCCCCCCACTCGTGCCGGCCCCGCCTGCCCAGTGCCACGCGAAGGGCCCCCAATCCACTGTCCCAACTCCGTGCAAAAGTAAACACAACAGTCACGGCTGCAGACGTCACCCCCGCCCCCCTCCCCTCCCCCAAGGCAGCAGAGGGGAAGCTGCCCCCCCACCCATACACCCCCACCCAGTGCAGCTGAGCAGCGAGACAGCCAAACATGGGGTTGCATCACGAAACTAATGCAATAAACTCACCCACAGGACGCTGCGGCAGGAGCTGCCCTGGTAGGTTGAGGAACCGAAAACGAGCAGCGACTTTATCCAGCTGCCATGTAAACAACCCCGCTCCGCCCAGTCCCTTCCCCCTCCTTTGCCGAGACCGATGTCAGGTAGGGGTTACCCAGCGTTTGGGAAGGGGTCCCAGCTCCCAACCTTGCGCCTGGGCACAAACGCCAGCCCTGACTCTAGTGGGGGTGAGAGTAACCTGGAAACAGCCCCACACGTCACAATGGCACAATGCTTTTCTTTAACCCAGGCAAGCCGGGAGCAGACCCACTTTAGCAGGGATCTCTAGCAGGGTGCACACATATTCCCTCCCCCCGGCACAGCAGACAGAAAAACAGCTCACCGCACGCCCCTCCTGGCTAGACACGCACAGGCTCTCTGCCCCGTGCCAATGCAATCCCTACACTACCCTACAGGAACATGCCCACACACTAAGCCTGGCTTTCACACAAACAACCCGACTGCTATTTAGGAAGCGAGCGCCTGCACGATGCACCATGTGACTTACAGTAGCCTGTCCGTGGAGTGAACCCAGCCCTGCCAAGAATCACAGCGAGCTCTTCACTGCACGGCTCGAAGCTGGAAGCTGGCAGCCAGCCCCCGAAAAACAGGCAATTCTGACATTGGAAACGCTCCAGTCGGTCTGATTCATGGCTGGTGGTTCTGCTGAGTGAAGGAGCAGTGGCCATGTGGAAGGTCAGTCTCTCAGCTTTGCTGCCCTGAGACTTAATGCGGCAGCCCACGGGGAACCTGGGAATCCAGCCTGTGCCCACTAGTGGCTTGCATAGGTTGTGCTGCGTGGTTGTCGCAAGATGCAGTCACCCTGGGCAGCCATAGGAATTGTGTGCTGCCCCATGCACCTCAATGGGGAGTTAACTCCAGGATCCATAACTTGGGGGGGGCCTCACCAAACCCATCCCAGGACTGATTCTGGCTAGTGGAAGGTGGCAGTCACTGCAAGGGGCCTTCAGTCCCTCCCTGGCTTTTGAAAATTGAGGTCATTGGCAAGGACCAACCCGTCTCCCAACAAGCTGTCATTTGGAAGAGCCTATCACCTGTTCGCTCAGAGCAGCTGTCCCTGCATGTCCTGAACAAGGAGCCCTCAGTGCAGGCTCTACCGGGCCGCATGCATCGGTGGGCGGTTCTCTCTGAATGCAGCAGCCACGGAAATTCCCTGCTGCACCCCAACATCTCCCTCTGCACGGGGTGAGACCTGGGTCTTCTGCACGCTGGCAGGGGTGGGGTGGTGGTGGTGGGGGGCATGTTAAGATTTTGCTTCGAGGGAAGTGAAGTGAAGTCCAGAGAGGTATTGAATCAGGGTGGGGTCCAGTGTCCACCCTTCTCCAACCCCTCTGTCCCTGCGCTGTTCCCAGGGGGAGTCATCCCCACTAGTGCTGGTCCCAGGAGATAGCCTATGGAGGAAGAAGGGGTGCAGAAGACTAACCGGAATAATGTGATTGTTAAGGTCTGGTGTCTGCTTAGCCATGGTGGCTGGGAGCAACATCACTGCACGGGCTGGGTTCTCACGTTTCCCAGGGGCTGCAGCATTAGGGTCCAAGGGGAGAGGCTGAGTTTCCACATGGCCACTGCTCCCTTGCTCATCAGAAGCAGGGATAAAAGTAACTTACAACTCTTACCGGTATGGGGGCCCGGCTCCAGGAACTCTAGAAGGGGGCGGGGCTTTGGGCGGAAGGGCGGGGCCTCAGGCAGAAGGAGCAGGGCTGGGGTCAGCCTCCCCTAGCCAGCTCTTCAGTGCTGCCCAGGCCACGCCGCCTGGCTCTCCGGCAGCACTTTAACCTCAGCTGTGTACGGGCCTGTACCGGCAGCCACTTCTTACCGGTACGCCAAACCGGCTGGTACCGGCCCACTTTCCCCTCTGCTCAGCAGAGCCACCGGCTGTGAGTGGGACCCGCTGGAATGCTAGCAATGCCAGAATCGCCCCTTTCTCCTGGGCTGGCTGCCCCCCACTGTAACCCACTAGACCCCACTCCCCTCCTAGAGCTGGGATAGAACCCAGGAGTCCTGGCAGGGTCTCTGTCTCTAAAGAGTTGGTAACAAAGTAAGAATATACATTCAAATTTTAACCAGTGTCCCTAAAGTGATTTTCCACAAGATGTCAGACCACGTTAGTATTAGAGCTCAGTGGGTCTAATATTTATTTAATATTCTTTCTTTTACATATGAAATTTTTGAGAGGTTAAAGCAGGTAAAATACATGAACAGGTTTGGACAGTCCAAGTTTGTCAGTGCAGGGTGACAGCAGAGATGTGGTATCTGCTCGTTTTCCATAAGTCTTTCAGGGTTACTCAAGATAACTTTGGGGATCTCTGTCTTGCATCTGGAATGTTCCCTGAAAGTGTCCAAACAGCTCAGAGATACAGAACCACTCTCTGGATCCATTCTTATAGCTGTCTTCCCCGGAAAGCAGTGTGGCAAAGCTGTAGCTCACGAAAGCTTATGCTCTCATAAATTTGTAAGTCTCTAAGGGGCCACAAGTACTCCTTTTCTTTTTGCGAATACAGATTAACACGGCTGCTACTCTGAAATCTGGCAAGTGTTCCTGTCAGCTCATTGCTAAGTTATCTGCCAAAACAGGAGAGTTTTCAAGTGCCTAAGTAGCCCCTGGAATCATGGTGAAATTATCCTCCCCGCCACCCCCTGAGTGCACGGTACCCTACCGTGCTCCCCCAGAGGAGCTGCATTAACAGGCAAGTCTGCAAGTTATCTGCATGCCTCTGCCAGTGACCCCCATGCCTCTCCATTTCCTTGGCCACATGTGTCCTGTCCCCATGCTGGCAGCTAATCCAGAAAAAGAGGGAAAGAGCTCACCACTGCGACCACCTGAGGGATGTGTTGGGGTGAGATCAGCTGGTCAAAGCAGGCAATAGGACAGAATCTGAGACTTGAAGCGCCTCGAGTGACCTCTGACCTCTGACCTTTCCAGACCTGCCCTTCAATCAGACACAGCGATTGTAAAGTTGAATGTGATAGTAACTAGACCCATTTTAAACCCTTCACCACACAAGACAAAGCCCTTAGGATTCATCATGAATGATTTATTTCTCCTCCCCTGGATTCCTGCAGCCACCAGCCACCTTGGAGCTTTCCCTCGTCTCTCCCAGGCTGGGCTCACTTGATTGCAGGAGCTCAGCGGAGGGTCCAGCTTTGCTCTTTCGCTTCCATTCTTCACGTCTTTGGGTGGCTGCATTGGCAACTGAGCAGCCTGATGGAAACACTGAGTCCTCTGTCTCGGCAGGCAGGCCCAGCCGCCAAAGCCAAAGACTCCCTGAGAACGGGGGGAGGTTCGCCTGAACTCTCAGGAGTGGAGGCTGGGCCCATAGGGTAGGGTTACCATATTTGAACTTTCAAAAAAGAGGACACTCCGGGGGGTAAGGGGGGAGCTGTAGCTCTGCCCCCTATCTACTCCCTCCCACTTCCTGCCCCCTAACTGCCCCCCACAGTACTCTCAACCCATCCAACCCCCCCTGCTCCTAGTCCCCTGATCGCCCCCTCTCAGGACCCCGCCCTCTATCTAAGCCTTCCTTCTCCCTGTCTCCAGCTGCCCCCACCTGTCCCCTGTCTGCCCCACTCCCTATCCGCACCCCTGCCCCCTGACAGACCCCCGGGTCTCCCACACCTATTCAACCGCTCCCTGTCCCCTGACTGCCCCCGCAGAACCCCCAACCCATCTAACCCCCCTCTGCTCCCTGCCCCTGACTTCCCCCCTGAACCTCCGCCCCATTCAACCCCCCCTGCTCCATCTCCCTTGACTCCCACAACCCCTCTCCATATGCCCACCCCCTGACAGGCTCCCCCCAGAACCCCTGACCCATCCAACCCCTCCTGCTCCCTGTCCCCTGACTGTCCCTTGGGACCCCATGCCCCATCTCCAGCCCCCCGGCCCCTGTACCCTGTTGCTCAGAGCAGTGTGTCTGGGGTGCGGAGGCAGACACAGTGCCGCGCTCCCCCACAGAGCACACAGCTCCCCCCCCGCCCCAGAGTACTGCCTTGGGACGGAAATCCTGGACCTTTTGAGAGTTTTACAAATTCCTCCTGGAGGGCGATTGAAAACCCCAAAAGCCGGACACGTCCGGGAAAATCCGGACGCATGGTAATCCTGCCACAAGGACTCCAGGATCTGCAGCTGCTGCCACCTCTATGGTGAATCCTCCGACTCATCACCAGCCAGCTCTTCCCTATTCTGCCACCCGGCCCCACGGTCTGACCGTGCAGGAGAACAGAAACCCTTTGGGACAGCAGGAGAGTCTACTCAATGCCGCACTCTTTGCATGGCTTCCCGCGGTCACTGGGAAACACGACTACCCTGCCCCAGGAATCTCTCAAGGAGCTGCCGGCGCAGTCACTGGGCACCCACTCGTCATGGTCTCGGGCAGTGGCATTGCAGAGGAAGCTGAGCAGACCGTCCCTTCTGTGACTTCCTGAATTGCTGCCAGGACGGATTCTCCTCTGCGCTGGGAGAGTCCCCGAGGAAAAGCAGCTGTGGTGGGGGAGGGGGCAAGATAAGCTCTCCCCCAGAGCCCTTGACTAGCAGGCAAGCAGGACTCTGGGAGCCAAGGGATCGGTGTGTCTTGCTGGGAGAGCAGAGCTGGAGAGCAGAAAAGGGCACTGGAGGAAGTGTAGAAAAGTCAGTGTCATGGCCGGGTCATGGGCAGCCAGACCTAGTGGTCAGAGGCAGAGTCCACACTCACAAGGCAGGAGTCGAGAGTCAGCTGGGTCAGGACACTGGAAGAGCAGAAGCAAAAGACCAAATTGTGTTCAGCACCTCAAGTCAGATGAGTCACCCCGAGTCTGGGGTGATCATGAAATCAAGCCTGGGGAGTGGGAGCAGGAACAGCCAACACAGGGTCCAGAGGGGGCGGGTGGGAGCCCAGTGCCCAGAAGAGTGGACGGTTCTTACCTCCAGGAGATGCCTGGGATCTTCCATCTAAGCCTCAATGGGACCCCTGTTGCTTTGTCTGACAGGATGAGATGATCTGTCCCCACTGCTCCCTGCGCTGGGCTGGCTGCAGCACACATCTGTGTAAGAGGCTGGGCCAGAGAGATGTTACAGTCAGGGTCCAGGCACCCCAGAAGGAGAACAGAGGGTCTGAAACCAGAAGACGAAGCAATCAAATCAGCGGATTGGACAGAGAAGTTTTCTACCCTACAGGGACATCAAAGAAGGTCTGTGAGGAAAGCTGAGATGTTAGTCTGGAAACTGCTAAGGCAAAGATTGTGACTTGTTAAGATTCAGTTTTAGTCACTACAAAGTGTGTTGTGTTTTCTTTGTCTGTTTGAAATTTGTCTCTTTCTCTTGCTTTTTGTCACTTAAATCTCTTCTTTGTTACTGTGCTTCCCAAACCACCTCAGTGTTGTGTGTTCGAGTGAAGTGTGAGTCTCCAGCCTACCCAACAGGCTGAGCTATGCCCTGTCTCTCTGAAGGTAGCGAATAATTTCTGAGCGGTGCTGGGCCCAGAGTCCAAGGGCAGTTCACCAGACACCTCCTGTGAAGCCCAAAGAGAACAAAGGAGCAGGAGAGATTCAGGCCCCACTGACCCATGGGAACTTCCCACAGAAGAGGCTACGCAGGGCTCCAGACACAGTCAGCAGGATCCCTCCCACAAGCTGGGCCATGTCCTTCCCCTCCCAGCCCCACAGCTTCCTCCCCACCCCAGCCTCAGGAACCCCTCCCATCTCCCTGCTCTCCCCACCCATTCTCCAATACCAGGCTGTTTCCAGAATGGAAGCAGGTGCGTACCAGAGTTCACTCACCGCTAGATGCTGGCCAGGCCTCGTGTCACCGCTTTCTCGCTGGGCTAGCAACCCCGCTGATACTCACTCTTGCAGTTTGTTGGCTGGGAACTCAGCCCCCCAACCAGGTGACTGTCCTTTAGTCCACTCCTTCCTGGGTCGTGCTCCTTGCAAACAAAGTCCAAAAATGTCTTGAACAGAAACAAGGCCTTCCACCCTCGTGGGGAGTTCTTCCTCAGCCTGATTTCGGCTCGGCCTGCCCTTCTTGGGTTTCCATGGTCTTCTATGTCCCCTTCCTTAGGGACGGTGAGAGAACCCAGCCCAACCTTGGACTCCAGGGTTTGGCCCAAGGCCGTCGACTGAACAGCTCGCTCTGCTTCTGTACTTTTGCTGTTGTTTTCCCTTGTTTCCTCTCAGGTGGGGCTCACTTGTTCATCAATTTGGCCTAGCCCCAGGCTAGGCAGCCATAGGCCAAGCCACCCTGTTAGATACCCTCCTCCTTCAAATCCGGTCCAGCCCGGCTGACAGGTTTGCTGAGGGGATGGTGAAACCCCATTGCTGATCAGAAGGAGGCCAGAGTCTGTTCTCTAGGAGCTGGAGGTCCGTTTGTCCTGCTGCGGGAAGTGGAGCTGGAGAGCGGAGATGTTAGGTGAAAGAGACTGCATGATGGAGTTGGAGACTGAGGGATGGGAGCCTCCTCCCAGAAACGCTCCCAGGAGAACAGGTTTGAGGAGTTCTCTGGGGAGCCTCTTGCTAAGAAAAAAACAAGGGTGGAACATTGATGGAGATGTCTCTGTCCCAGGGATGGGGGAAGCTCCCAGCCAGGCAATGCAGCAGGGATCCCATTTCTCCCCCAAGAAACCCATTATGCCCAAAGAAGTCAATGGCTCTTACCTCCATGAGGGAGCAGGGTCTTCCCTCTCAGCCTCTTTGAGAACTACCACTGCTTTGTTTCCTAGGACAAGGGACCTGTCCCCACTGCTCCCTGAGGTGGCTCAGCTTCTGACTGCAGCCATCTGGGAGGCTGTCACACACCCCAGGGCCTAGAAGACATGGGGGGAGGAGGCTCCTCTTCATGTCAGACTCTGAGAGCCCAGAGAAGGGCCAAAGGAAGAATAAAGGGCAGGAGATGAAGCTAGCCCTGAGCCTCTGTCCCATCCTCACCTCCTCAAATGTGGAGCTTCCTGAGCTTCAGTTGGGCAGACAGTCCGTAGCCCTGACACAAAGGTCCTTCTGCGCCATATGGGGCAGGAAGATCTCTGCCTGGGAGCACGGGGAATGGGATGGGGGTAAGATCAAAGAAAGAGGGGAGCGGTATGGGTGTGAGGGAAAGAGCTCCTGCCCCAGCTGAAGGAATTTGGGGGGCCGAGGGAACGACCCGGCTCCACAGAGAGGGGAGAGAATTTCTGTGAGTGCCAGGGGCCTCCATTTCCGCTTCCACTAGCCCCCCATTTACAGTGAGACAGAGCAGTACCTGCAGCAGGGAGCGGGACTTGCTGAACAGGGAGGGGAACCTTGAAGAGCATCAGATGAGCCACAGCCCTTGCAGCGCCTCGGGCATCTGGTGCAAGTGCCGGATGATGTGAAGCTGGCCCATGACCTTGGCTGTGACATCCTCGTGCTGCAGGGGAACGAGAACATGTCAGAGACTGAGACACTCCCCAGGAATCAGGGAGGATGAAGGGCACCTGGAACCAGCACCATCATTTCCACCCAGCAGCTGGTCATGTCTGAGTGGTGGATTCACCCTCCCGACCCCCAGGATGGAGGCTTGCTGTCCTCTCTAGTGACCTCCAGTGCCAACCCCCCCTCCTTGTCGGCTGAGCTCCTGCCACTTCCCCATCAGTGCCCCTGACAGCTGTTCCACCTCCAACCCACCTGGGGACACTGCTCAAGTTCGGAGAACCCTCTCCTCCACCCCTACCTCCATCCCCACTCAGGTAGGGCAAGGAGGGGGCTCTAGCAGAGTGGCGGGGGGGGCAGGAGGGATTCTGGCAGCAGTGAAGTGGGATGGGGAGAGCTTGAGACCTTTCCCCAAGTCACCCCAGTGACAAAAGCTGAAGCCACAGGATGGCAGCCCTGGGGAACGGGACAGGTCAGCAGCCCCTGCCGACTGAATCCTCCCAATCTCTCGAGAGCGGGTCCAGCCCTACCAGCAGCAAGACCAGCTTCCCACGCCCATGTGCCTCAGTCAGTCACCATCACCAGTCAGTCCTTGGCCTCCCAGGCTGCCAGGGATGGGAGCAACTCTCGATGGTGGCTCGGGTGGCATGGACACTAGGCCATGGGGAAATGGGTGCAGCTCTGTGGGGCAGGAAAGGTTCCCAGAGGGCACTTAGGGGACTCTCCTGTCCTTCCCAGGAGTGAGAGCAGAGCACCACATCCTAAGAACAGAAGTCCATGAAGTCCAGAAGTCCCCACTAGGCTCCTTGCCACCAGGCCAGCGAATGGCGAGAGGATGGGAAGGAGGCCCTGGCCCCCACCCCAAGCTCCTGAGTGGATTGCAGCTGCTTACCGTGACCCCCATCAGTTGCTGGGCTTCCCCCAGGAGGGAGTAGACGAGCACCAGCCCAGCCTGGCTGACACGCAGCAGGGGGTCGTGGATGGCCAGCACTGCTGTCTGCAGGAAGGATCTTTTCTGACCGATGGAGAAGAATTTTCCAAAGACCTAAAACCAAGAGGACACGTGGCTCGAGCAGATTGCCCAGAGCCAGCCTCCAAGCCCTGGCGGTACAATGGCGTCTAGTGCCCCAAAGGGCGGGGAAGAGAGCTGCTGTGGCCAAGGCAGTTCATTCCCCAGGAGGCTTTCAGGGTCCCAGGGCTCAGGGAAGCCCCTTTATTAAAAGGTGGCAGATGCTGAGGGACCAAAGCCTCCAGTGGCTCTTTCGGGAAGGCAATTTATGGCAGGGGCCAGGATGGGCTGGAAATGGATCTCTAATGTGCGTGAGCAGGCCCACTCTGCTGTGCAGGGCACAGAGACGACAGGGGACCCTTTGTTGCTTCCAGCAAAGAGATCTCCTGCACCTCAGCGGCTAGAGGAGTGTGTGTGTGTTGTGGGGGGCGAGGGGGTTGGAGCTGACAGACCAAAGGTCTCTTCACCCCAGCTTAGTGATTTCTCTCAGTCGCTGGGAATGGCCTCTGCAGCTCCTTGGTTTCTTCAAGGGGAATCCAGCCTGCAGCCTGACAAGGACAAGGAGACTCATGGCCCAGTCCCCATCCCAGACACTCCTCGGAGACTTTTCTTCCGCTGCAGCAATTCAGCTTGTGGGAGGCGAGACAAGCTCACGCAGTCTCTCTCACAGGGGCAGTCTGTGGAGCAGCTGTTCTGTAGATGCCCTTGTCGATCCAGGAGCCACTCCAAGGCCCTCCTCTGTGATGTTGTGGAAATCACCCTATTTCACCTTTGACTCCAGTCTGGGGGCACTTGTATTACGGTGTGTTCGAAGGTTTGGATATTCTCACCACAGTTGTGAGAACGGGAGGCAGGGGGGGGGTGTCTTTGATTTTCTACTTGTGCAGCAAGTAGCCGCAACTTGGCTCAGTGACAATGTGCTTCTTTGGAACAGTGGCTGAGGTCCAGATACTCTGCCATTCCCTGGCCGGGTCTGGAGATATGAGGGGGGCGAATGTGGTCCATATTGGCTCTGGAGCTCACTATGTCCCCTACCCAGTTCCCAGGTTGGGGCATTCTGCTTCCTGACTGGCAATGGAATTGGGCAAAGCCCACTTCCTTTCTCTGCTTTAGAGGGTGCAGGGAATTAAACAAGGGTCTGATCAAGCAATCGTGACTGACTGACTCAGGGCTCTCCTCTCAGACACTTGGGGATCAGCCAGGAGGTCAAGGAGCAGAGAGACACCCAGAGCCATAATCCTATATTAACTCACCCACCCGGGATCCTCCTTATGCCACGTAGCAATGCAGCCATGTAAGACAGGTAACTAACCGCTTTCATGTTCTCTCCACAGGTACCATTGTGGAGAGTGGACCAGATGATATGTCTGGGGGGAGAAAGCAGAAGGAGACTCCGCTGGTTGGAAGGCATGAGATGCGATGTCCTGAGGTTGGGGGTTCCACGACCACCACTCCCAAGAGGAGAAGGCGGGTGGTGGTGGTCGGGGACTCTCTCCTCCGGGGGACTGAGTCATCTATCTGCCGCCCTGACCGGGAAAACCGAGAAGTCTGCTGCTTGCCAGGGGCTAAGATTCGCGATGTGACGGAGAGACTGCCGAGACTCATCAAGCCCTCGGATCGCTACCCCTTCCTGCTTCTCCACATGGGCACCAATGATACTGCCAAGAATGACCTCGAGCGGATCACTGCGGACTACGTGGCTCTGGGAAGAAGGATAAAGGAGTTGGAGGCGCAAGTGGTGTTCTCGTCCATCCTCCCCGTGGAAGGAAAAGGCCTGGGTAGGGACCGTCGAATCATGGAAGTCAACGAATGGCTACGCAGGTGGTGTCGGAGAGAAGGCTTTGGATTCTTTGACCATGGGATGGTGTTCCATGAAGGAGGAGTGCTGGGCAGAGACGGGCTCCATCTTACGAAGAGAGGGAAGAGCATCTTTGCCAGCAGTCTGGCTAACCTAGTGAGGAGGGCTTTAAACTAGGTTCACCGGGGGAAGGAGACCAAAGCCCTGAGGTAAGTGGGAAAGCGGGATACCGGGAGGAAGCACAGGCAGGAATGTCTGTGAGGGGAGGGCTCCTGCCTCATACTGGGAATGAGGGGCGATCAATAGGTTATCTCAAGTGCTTATATACAAATGCACAAAGCCTTGGAAACAAGCAGGGAGAACTGGAGGTCCTGGTGATGTCAAGGAACTATGACGTGATTGGAATAACAGAGACTTGGTGGGATAACTCACATGACTGGAGTACAGTCATGGATGGTTATAAACTGTTCAGGAAGGACAGGCAGGGCAGAAAAGGTGGGGGAGTAGCACTGTATGTAAGGGAGCAGTATGACTGCTCAGAGCTCCGGTACGAAACTGTGGAAAAACCTGAGTGTCTCTGGATTAAGTTTAGAAGTGTGTGCAACAAGAGTGATGTAGTGGTGGGAGTCTGCTATAGACCACCGGACCAGGGGGATGAGGTGGATGAGGCTTTCTTCCGGCAACTCACGGAAGCTACTAGATCGCAGGCCCTGATTCTCATGGGTGACTTTAATTTTCCTGATATCTGCTGGGAGAGCAATACAGCGGTGCATAGACAATCCAGGAAGTTTTTGGAAAGCGTAGGGGACAATTTCCTGGCGCAAGTGCTAGGGGAGCCAACTGGGGGGGCGCTTTTCTTGACCTGCTGCTCACAAACCGGGTAGAATTAGTCGGGGAAGCAAAAGTGGATGGGAATCTGGGAGGCAGTGACCATGAGTTGGTTGAGTTCAGGATCCTGATGCAGGGAAGAAAGGTAAGCAGCAGGATACGGACCCTGGACTTCAGGAAAGCAGACTTCGACTCCCTCAGGGAACAGATGGCCAGGATCACCTGGGGGACTAACATGAAGGGGAAGGGAGTCCAGGAGAGCTGGCTGTATTTCAAGGAATCCCTGTTGAGGTTACAGGGACAAACCATCCCGATGAGTCGAAAGAATAGTAAATATGGCAGGCGACCAGCTTGGCTTAATGGTGAAATCCTAGCGGATCTTAAACATAAAAAAGAAGCTTACAAGAAGTGGAAGGTTGGACATATGACTAGGGAAGAGTATAAAAATATTGCTCGGGCATGTAGGAAAGATATCAGGAGGGCCAAATCGCACCTGGAGCTGCAGCTAGCGAGAGATGTCAAGAGTAACAAGAAGGGTTTCTTCAGGTATGTTGGCAACAAGAAGAAAGCCAAGGAAAGTGTGGGCCCCTTACTGAATGAGGGAGGCAACCTAGTGACAGAGGATGTGGAAAAAGCTAATGTACTCAATGCTTTTTTTGCCTCTGTTTTCACTAACAAGGTCAGCTCCCAGACTGCTGCGCTGGGCATCACAAAATGCGGAAGAGATGGCCAGCCCTCTGTGGAGATAGAGGTGGTTAGGGACTATTTAGAAAAGCTGGACGTGCACAAGTCCATGGGGCCGGACGAGTTGCATCCGAGAGTGCTGAAGGAATTGGCGGCTGTGATTGCAGAGCCCTTGGCCATTATGTTTGAAAACTCGTGACGAACGGGGGAAGTCCCGGATGACTGGAAAAAGGCTAATGTAGTGCCAATCTTTAAAAAAGGGAAGAAGGAGGATCCTGGGAACTACAGGCCAGTCAGCCTCACCTCAGTCCCTGGAAAAATCATGGAGCAGGTCCTCAAAGAATCCATCCTGAAGCACTTACATGAGAGGAAAGTGATCAGGAACAGTCAGCATGGATTCACCAAGGGAAGGTCATGCCTGACTAATCTAATCACCTTTTATGATGAGATTACTGGTTCTGTGGATGAAGGGAAAGCAGTGGATGTATTGTTTCTTGACTTTAGCAAAGCTTTTGACACGGTCTCCCACAGTATTCTTGTCAGCAAGTTAAGGAAGTATGGGCTGGATGAATGCACTATAAGGTGGGTAGAAAGCTGGCTAGATTGTCGGGCTCAACGGGTAGTGATCAATGGCTCCATGTCTAGTTGGCAGCCGGTGTCAAGTGGAGTGCCCCAGGGGTCGGTCCTGGGGCCGGTTTTGTTCAATATCTTCATAAATGATCTGGAGGATGGTGTGGATTGCACTCTCAGCAAATTTGCGGATGATACTAAACTGGGAGGAGTGGTAGATACGCTGGAGGGAAGGGATAGGATACAGAAGGACCTAGACAAATTGGAGGATTGGGCCAAAAGAAATCTGATGAGGTTCAATAAGGATAAGTGCAGGGTCCTGCACTTAGGATGGAAGAATCCAAAGCACCGCGACAGACTAGGGACCGAATGGCTAGGCAGCAGTTCTGCGGAAAAGGACCTAGGGGTGACAGTGGACGAGAAGCTGGATATGAGTCAGCAGTGTGCCCTTGTTGCCAAGAAGGCCAATGGCATTTTGGGATGTATAAGTAGGGGCATAGCGAGCAGATCGAGGGACGTGATCGTTCCCCTCTATTCGACACTGGTGAGGCCTCATCTGGAGTACTGTGTCCAGTTTTGGGCCCCACACTACAAGAAGGATGTGGATAAATTGGAGAGAGTCCAGCGAAGGGCAACAAAAATGATTAGGGGTCTAGAGCACATGACTTATGAGGAGAGGCTGAGGGAGCTGGGATTGTTTAGTCTGCAGAAGAGAAGAATGAGGGGGGATTTGATAGCTGCTTTCAACTACCTGAAAGGGGGTTCCAAAGAGGATGGCTCTAGACTGTTCTCAATGGTAGCAGATGACAGAACAAGGAGTAATGATCTCAAGTTGCAGTGGGGGAGGTTTAGATTGGATATTAGGAAAAACTTTTTCACTAAGAGGGTGGTGAAACACTGGAATGCGTTACCTAGGGAGGTGGTAGAATCTCCTTCCTTAGAGGTTTTTAAGGTCAGGCTTGACAAAGCCCTGGCTGGGATGATTTAACTGGGAATTGGTCCTGCTTCGAGCAGGGGGTTGGACTAGATGACCTTCTGGGGTCCCTTCCAACCCTGATATTCTATGATTCTATGATTCTATGATTGTGGGGACCCGCCTATAGTCCAAATCCCCCACGCCTCCGACACAAGCAGGATCAGGAACTGGGACAGTGCCTGTGGGGGGAGACGACCTCGGCTGTTGTGGGACAAACACCCCCATCTTGGGGGTCCCACATCATGGATGTTAAAGGGCCCCATTAGGGGTGGTGGATCAGGAGGGACAAGACCCTTGGCAGCGGGTGGGGATGCTGGGAAGGGACAGGGCAATCTTGGTTCCAGCCCAGGTGGGGAACATTTGTACCTTATCTCTGCACTGGAGCTGCTCTCGGATGACCTTGAGAGCAGCTTCATCTTTGGCCATGTCCACCCCTTCCTCCTGCTCCGAATTCTGGGGCGTCCCTGCACCAGGGAGGGAAGGACAGGGGCGTGATGGGCAGAGCAGGATTCAAGACCCCCCTTCCCACCTCAGGCACACAGGACAGATCGGGCCCCAAACCTCCCTCTCAGGGATGCCTTCAGCCCCCAACAGCTTCAGAAACCCAGAGCAGAGCCCCCCCTCCACTGGCCAGGACTCCAGGGGAGGTGCCGATTCCCCCAGCCCGGAGCAGCAAGGACCTACATGGCAGCAGCTCTTCATGCCCCCACCCCCAGGTCCCCGTGCGGAAGGGGCAGCTGTGTGACGGCTGCTGCTGTCCGTGGGGTTCGCGTGGCTCAGGCCAGACACCTGGGCTGGGGACCCCCCCCCCATATCACTGGGAGAGCGTCTGGGCCCAGGGTGTTCACATCCCGTCCTCACCCCTCCCGGAGCCCAGCCTGGCTCCTCACCTGGAACAAAGCAGTGGCCTCCATCGGCCTGGCTGCTGCCAGAGGCCCAGGTGCTGCCGCTGTCCCATGCTGAGCTGCCGGTGCTGGGACAGGGACCTTCCACCTCCTGGCCTGCGGGGGCTGGAAGGGCCTCAGAGACCGGGCAGGGCGATGCCTCCTGATGGGAACGAGGGCTGGGCTCCTGGGGCCGCTGCTGCCCACACAACCAGCCCCAGAGCCACCCTGCCCGGCGCCCCTCCTGGGCTGGGTCCTGTCTGCAAAACCGCAGCCTGGGCCAGCTCCACTGGGGCCTGGTCGGGGCCTCTCCCAGCTCGGCGCCTGCGCCGGGAGCCGGGTTCCTTTTCCAGAAGGCCGGGCACTTCCGCCGTCTGGCCTGGACGGGAGCTGCTTCCCCGCCAGCGGGGACGCAGGGCTTGCTCTGCCCCTTGGGAAGGGGGCAGCTGCTTCCCTCAGGCTCTGGGGCCACCTGCAGAGCCTTCCTCCTGAACATCCGCAGGAGCCTGGCCATCCTGGAACCGAGCGGGGAGCAGGGGTGAGTCTGGGCTCAAGGCAGCCTTTCACTCATGGGCCTTTTCTGTCCCTCCTCCTCCCTGCTCCAACCACAGCAGCCCCCTCTGCCCCTACAGGAGTGCAGGGAGTGTCATCTACACACACAAGCAGGAGTTCATTGCATGATCTGCTCCCAACGTTCCCCCTCGTAATCCCTGCTGCTGCAATATCCAGGAAGTCTCATCCTTTTCGAGCAATGGGGTCAGTCCCAAAGACCATCGGTTCCTCTGGACAAGCAGCCCCCTCCTGTCGTCCCAGGCCACTCTCCCGCCCAGGCTAGAGAAGGAACAGAACCCAGGAGTCCGGACTTCTCCTGGGAAACCATTCCCCACGTCAAAGTCACAAAGACCCTAGGCACAGGAAGACCAGGGCCCTCCTCGTTCCCCATTGATTTCCAGACTCAGCAGCTCACAGGGTCTGGCCCAGCTCAGAGACTCTCAGCCTGGGGAACAGTGTCCCACAAGGGAAGGGCTGGGAGCCCCATTGCTGGAACCTTTCCAAACACACTGGAGACGGCTCTGGAGAAGCCCCTGCCTGGCCTAAAAGTGAGGGGCTCTTGGGGGCTGTTTGCAAATGAAATCCCCCTTTGGAGATAGTCTCTCCCCATTTCTGCCTCTCCCCAGACAGACAGGGGAAGCCACCGAGGAACCCGAATGCCACTCACTTGCTCTCAGTGATGGGATGATGGATGGCGGATGTTCAGGGTCAGCAGACGTCCCTCGCCCTCCTCCTCACTCTCCAAGCCCAAGGCAGGCTGGAGAGGGTGGTGACCTCAGGAGTTACCCTGCCCAGCCAGCAGGCAGGGTGATGACACTAGGGCGATCGACTGGCTGTGAAAACAAGAGTCTGTCTGATTGCCAAGGGATCGAGAAACTCAGCCAGCAGCAGGGGGGTGCAGAGCACTGCCCTAGGGCAGAGGTGACAGCGCCTCCAGGATCCGGTACATCCCAGCACTTTACACATCTTCCTGGAGCCTCCCAAACCCACTGGACTGTAGCCATGGGACCCCAACCCTACTGATGGCAAATGGGCCTCAGCTACGAGCACAGGGTCACACTGAGTGTCAGAGCCATGGATGGACCCCTTCACTAACCACTGCCGCACACTCCCTCCCACAGCTGGCAATTGCAACCAGGCCCTAATGTCTGGTCCCCCTGCCTTTGAGAGGGAGTGTCACTCCTGCTTCCATTGCTGCCTATTGATCTGTGGGACTTTGGGCAAGTTGCTCCCCCTCTCTATGGCTCTCTGGGACTCACATTCCTGAATGGGCTTTAAAAAAAACAATGGTTCAAGTTTGGCCCCAACTAGTTCTTGTTTCTCGAGACTAGCCATTTGAGCAAAGTTTAGAATTCTTGACATTCAACACCTGGAAACATCCCTTTCTCCTTCGCAGACGGCCTTAACATCCCTTATCTCACCCAGGCTCCCTGCTGCCTGGACTTAGAGAATTGACCCTATTCCCATTGGACCTACCCAAGGTGTCACACAGCAAAGCGGTGACGGAGCCAGAAAGAGAAGACAACAGTCCTGACTCCTGTTCGAACTAACAGGCAACAACCCCCCGGAGGCAGGGATAAAGCCCAGGAAATCAGGTGTGAACATTTTCATGGAAACCGTTTTCTGTCAGAAAATCCATTCAGACGAAACCACTTTGTTTCTTGAAATCATAAGAAGTAGGATGAAAATTCTTTGCAAAAATAATTGTTTGCAAAACAAGAGCATCTCCTGTTTGTCACAGTGCATTCAACTGTCTCGTCGTACACAAAGGGGAGACACTAGGATCTAGCAAAAAGAAAAAGGAGTACTTTTGGCACCTTAGAGACTAACCAATTTATTTGAGCATAAGTTTTCGTGAGCTCCATCTCACTTCATCGGATGCATCTGTAGCTCTCGACAGCTGTAGCTCACGAAAGCTTATGTTCAAATAAATTGGTTAGTCTCTAAGGTGCCACAAGTACTCCTGTTCTTTTTGCAAATACAGACTAACACGGCTGCTACTCTGAAACCAACTATGATCTAGAAAATTAGATGAGATGCTTCAGTCTGAGCTAAGTAGTTGCTGCTCTTCACAATTTCAAAAGAATAAAATACAAATAAAAGAGAATATTAGGTCACAATCGGATGTGGCTCAGTGTGATAGGACACCTCCTAGTCTGCACTGCTCCAAGTGACACTCTTCAGTGGATCCCCAGCATCCACCCATGGTGAGGTAGGTGGGATAGGATTGTTATTAGTACTTGACAGAAGGAGAAACAAAGGCTGAGAAAGGAGCAGGGACTTGTCTTAGCTGATGCAGCCAGTCAGTAGCAGAGTTGCTCTCAAATGAGCTACAGACCAGCAATTGTTCCTAGTAATTATGCAGCAAGTATTTGAGAAGAATTGGAATGTTCGAGAGGATCATGAACTGCTCCGAGACAATGAATGGAGAGCAGCATCCACATTGGTCAGACATATAACTGGTTGTGACTTATTTGCTTGGTCATAAAAGAGAACAACAAAGACCAGAGTTTCCTCCCTGTCAATAGCCCCCTCCTCAGCCAATCAGGGTTGAGACTTTGAGGGGTGGGAGGCTAAGGGTTCTCATCAAATAGCCCAAAGAATGGCCCTGGTCACCACCGAGGGGATCACTCTCGGAGCCCTATTCCAGTCTCCTCTCTGTGAGGGCCTCCCACAACCCCCCCGGCCCCCGCTCCACACACAGAGCTCCTGGTGGTGGGAGGAGAGCAGAGGAAAAGGACAAAGGAAGCAAGAAGAGAAAGGTAGGAGGGACAGAGGAAAAGGGAAAACAAAAAGGAGAAACCCCAATGTCCCCAGTGATTCTAAGGGACAAAGTCCTAGGTCGGAAATAAAATACTGCCCCCACAATCTAATGTTTTCCTTTCCTAAAAATCAGCCGGCACCTGATGGATCAGACTGAACAGGTTCCAAACCTCTCCGAGGCTCTTACCTTCTATACAGGGACGTCTGTTTTCGAGCAAAACCACTACAAGAAAAGGAGAAAACTCCAAAGAGGGTCCTCCTTGCGCTCACGAATGTGAAAGTGAATGCTCTCTCAGTCCTCCAGGAGAGACCTCGAGAAGGAGACGTGCTGAAGCAAAGCCACAGGGATCTCCGAGCTTGCCCCTGTCCTGCACCCCTGTCCTGCCTGGCTGATGTCAAGATCTCTCTGTGAGATCATCGCCTCCTCACCACCTTTGTCCAATAGGCTGAGGTCCTGCCAAAGGCCCTTGTGATGTCACTGCCACACCCACCCCTCCCCTGCAGTGCTGATGTCCTGCCCCTGTCCAGCCACACTGGATGTTTCAGCTGCTTCCCCTGGATCACCCCACTCAATGACTCTTCCTTGTGGGGATGACACCGACCACACAGTAGAACACAGAGGTTCTTCCCCAGGCCGCAATTAGGTTTTCACAAGTTAGTTGACTTTATGGCCAGAAGCAACCGTTAGAGCATTTAATCTGATCCCCTGCGTATCCTAAGGCCTCCTGTATATCAGAAGAGCTGGGCTTTTCTTTTACTCAAATGTTTTCCAGAAAGGCATCTAGTCTTTATTCGAAGAGATCAAGAGATGGAGAATCCATCATTTCTCTTGGTAGTTTGTGCCAATGACGAATCGCCCTCTTACAAATCCGGGTCTTATTGTCATTATACTTGTTCTGATTTCTGCTTCCATCCATGGGGTCTTGTCATGCCTTTCTCTGCTACATAAAAGAGCCCTTTTATACTCAACATTTTCTCTCCATGAAGTCAAGCAACTCACCTTCTCATTCTTCTCTTGTATATACTAAACAGATTGAGCTTTTTCAGTGTCTCATTAGAAGGCATCATCCCCATCACTCAATTACGAATCTTTTCTGTACCCTCTCCAATTGTTTTAACATAATATTCAAAATGTGGACACAAGAACTGGATTCAACATTCCAGCATCAGTCTCACCAATGCTCTTTCACTTCCCTTTCCATTCTCACTACTCTATCCATCCAAGAATGGCTTTAACCTTTTTTAACACAGTTTCACATTGACAGACCATGGAGAGCAGCTCGTCCACTATGGCCCCGAAATCCTTTTCAGGGTCGCTGCTTTCCAGCGGATTGTCCCCCATTCTGTAGGGTGCCACCTGACTCCTTTGTTACTGGAGCTATGGGGTTGCATTTGGCTTTATTAAAACCTAATTATTTAGTAAGTATTTTAGAAGAACTGGCTGATTAGAGAGAGAATCATGAATTACTCCAAGACAGTGAATGGAGAAAAGCGGCAAGAGCAATCAAATACATGTTTTGTTATGGCTTATTTCCTTGGTCTTAAAAGAGAGTAACGAGGACCTGAGTCTCCTCCCTCACAATAGCCCCAAGCTCCCCCAATCAGCACTGAGACTCTGAGAAGCAGAAAGCTGAGAGTCCTCACCAGATGTCCCAGGCCACCACCGGCGGGAGTCACTCTTAGAGCACCATTCTAGCCACATGTCTTTGGGAGGGCCTCCCGCAATGAGGGTTGGAGAGCAACCCCCCATCCCCAACTCCAGACTCACAGACAGGTCCTGGTGGTGAAAGGAAAGCAGGGGAAAAGGACAAAGATGCAAGAGAAGACGAGAAAGGAGGGAGAGACAGGAAAAGGGAAAACAAAAAGGAGAAACCCCAATGTCCCCAGTAATTCTAAGGGACAAAGTCCTAGGTCGGAAATAAAATGCTGCCCCCACAATCTAGTGTTTTCCTTTCCTAAAAATCAGCTGGCACCTGATGGATCAGACTGGTCAGGTTCCAAACCTCTCCGAGGCTCTTACCTTCTATACAGGGACGTCTGTTTTTGAGCAAAACCACTACAAGAAAAGGAGAAAACTCCGAAGAGGGTCCTCCTTGCGCTCACGAATGTGAAAGTGAATGCTCTCTCAGTCCTCCAGGAGAGACCTCGAGAAGGAGACGTGCTGAAGCAAAGCCACAGGGATCTCCGAGCTTGCCCCTGTCCTGCACCCCTGTCCTGCCTGGCTGATGTCAAGATCTCTCTGTGAGATCATCGCCTCCCCGCCACCTTTGTCCAATAAGCTGAGGTCCTGCCAAAGGCCCTTGTGATGTTACTGCCACACCCACCCCTCCCTTGCAGTGCTGATGTCCTGCCCCTGTCCAGCCACATTGGATGTTTCAGCCGCTTCCCCTGGATCACCCCACGCAATGAGCGTTCATTGTGGGCTCAAGTCGAACAAAGTAAAACATCAGAGGCTTCTCCCCGTGCTATGCTCAGTTTTTCATAAATTAGCAGACTTTATGGACAGAAGAGACAATTAGAGCATGTCATCTGACCCCCTGCATATCACATGCTTTCTGTAGAGCATAGGAGCTAGTTTTTGACTACACACGTTCCAGAAAGGCATCTAGTCTTCATTAGAAGACATCAAGAGGTGGGGAATTCCCACCACTTCCCTTTCTAGTTTGTTCCTTTGGTGATTCATCCTCACGGTTGAATATGTGTGCCCTCTTTCTAATATGAATTGGTCTCTTTTGAGTTTCCAGCCACTGGGTCTTGTTATTCTTTTCTCTGCTAGATTAATGAGCCCTTTCATACCCGATATTTTCTCTCCATGAAGTCACTTCAACACTTCAATGATGTCAACTCCCGATCTTTTTTATCATCTAAACAGGCTGAGCTCTTTCAATAGCTCACGAGCAGGCATTTTTCTCCAGCCCTCAAAACGTTTCACTGCTTTTTGCTGCCCCATCTCCAATATTTCCCAATCTTTTTTCAAAGGTGGACGCCAAAACTGGATGCAGGATTCCATGATCAGTCTTCCTCATGGTGTGTCACCCATAACTATTTCACATTTGGGGACAATGTATACCTTCAAACCAGCGGCACTGCTTTGGGTACCCGCATGGCCTCACAGTATGCCCACATTTTTATGGCTGACTTAGAATAACGCTTCCTCAGCTCTCGTCCCCTAATGCCCCTACTCTACTTGTGCTACATTGATGACACCTTCATCATCTGGACCCATGGAAAAGAAGCCCTTGAGGAATTCCACCATGATTTCAACAATTTCCATCCCACCATCATCCTCAGCCTGGACCAGTCCACACAAGAGATCCACTTCCTGGACACTACGGTGCTAATAAGCGATGGTCACATAAACACCACCCTATACTGGAAACCTACTGACCGCTATACTTACCTACATGCCTCCAGCTTCCATCCAGGACACACCACACGATCCATTGTCTACAGCCAAACTCTACGATACAACCGCATTTGCTCCAACCCCTCAGGCAGAGACAAATATCTACAAGATCTCTACCAAGCATTCTTACAACCACAATACACACCTGCTGAAGTGAAGAAACAGATTGACAGAGCCAGAAGAGTACCCAGAAGTTACCTACTACAGGACAGGCCCAACAAAGAAAATAACAGAACGCCACTAGCCATCACCTTCAGCCCCCAACTAAAACCTCTCCAACGCATCATCAAGGATCTACAACCTATCCTGAAGGACGACCCATCACTCTCACAGATCTTGGGAGACAGGTCAGTCCTTGCGTACAGACAGCCCACCCAACCTGAAGCAAATACTCACCAGCAACCACACACCACACAACAGAACCACTAACCCAGGATCCTATCCTTGCAACAAAGCCCGTTGCCAACTGTGTCCACATATCTATTCAGGGGACACCATCATAGGGCCTAATCACATCAGCCACACTATCAGAGGCTCGTTCACCTGCACGTCTACCAATGTGATATATGCCATCATGTGCAAGCAATGCCCCTCTGCCATGTACATTGGCCAAACTGGACAGTCTCTACGTAAAAGAATAAATGGACACAAATCAGACGTCAAGTATTATAACATTCAAAAACCAGTCGGAGAACACTTCAATCTCTCTGGTCACTCGAACTCAGACCTAAAAGTGGCAATTCTTCAACAACAATAAACTTCAAAAACAGACTCCAAGGAGAGACTGCTGAATTGGAATTAATTTGCAAACTGGATACAATTAATTTAGGCTTGAATAGAGACTGGGAGTGGATGTGTCATTACACAAAGTAAAACTATTTCCCCTTGTTTATTTCCCCCCTACTGTTCTTGTCAACTGCTGGAAATGGCCCACCTTGATTATCACTACAAAAGGTTTTCTTCCCCCCCCACCCCCCGCCCCCTTCCCCCCCCACCCCCCTGCTCTCCTGCTGGTAATAGCTCACCTTTCCTGATCACTCTTGTTACAGTCTGTATGGTAACACCCATTTTTTCATGTTCTCTATGTATATAAAATCTCCACACTGTATTTTCCACTGCATGCATCCGATGAAGTGAGCTGTAGCTCATGAAAGCTTACGCTCAAATAAATTTGTTAGTCTCTAAGGTGCCACAAGTCCTCCTTTTCTTTTTGCAGATACAGACTAACACGGCTGCTACTCTGAAACAGTGTTAGTCTTGCAGATACAGACTAACACGGCTGCTACTCTTCCATGCCTCCACCCACTTTAACCCAAAACAAACTCAGGTTTTGGGTCAAAGGGGGTAGAGGCATGGAAGAGAGTATATAGTGAACAAAAGATTGATTTTAAAAGTGTCAGAACAATATTGTGAAAACAGGAAATTCCTATAGTCTTGACAATCTTTCACGAAAAACCCTTGCGTTCCAAAAATAGTCACTTTTCTACAGACAATCCTTCCTTTGGAAAAGATTTTCAACCGTGTCTAGAAATCGCTCCCAGGTCAGTGTCTCTCTGAGCGTGGGGTGCATTCATTTGCCCTCCCCTTCCCCTGGGGATGTGTATGAAGCACTAGTTAGAGGGGTACAGAAGAGGTATAAATAAAGATGATTCGGTCTTGACGAATACACATGTGGAGGGTGTGGGGGGAGAGAGACATGACTGATTGTATTGTCCTGAAGCAGTGCACAGCTTCCAAAGATTTGGTGAATGCTTCTCTGGGGGTCTGATTCTGCAAACCAACTTCCAGGAGCATCCGATGTGCATCTGACAAGGCCCTGCTCCCTCCTCATGTCCAAGCCACCTGGCCAGTGGCTTGGCATGAGCAACTCTAAGGCTGAACTGCCATTTTCCTACCCCTGCCTCTATGTGCATTGTGAGCAGCTGCACTGCAGCACATCCAAGTGGCTGAAGAACAATCAACAGGCTTCACTCTTCTTCACTCTCTGGTCACGCGATGACAGACATGAAAGTTGCGATATTACAACAGAAAAACTTCAGAAACAGACTCCAACGAGAGACTGCTGAATTGGAATTCATTTGCAAATTGAATACAATTAACTTAGGCTTGAATAGAGACTGGAAGTGGTTGAGTCATTATACCAGGTAACCTATTTCCCCTTGTTTATTCCTCCCCCCTGGTTCCTCAGACATTCTTGTTAAACCCTGGATTTGTGCTGGAAATGGCCCACCTTGATTATCATACACAGTGTAAGGAGAGTGATCACTTTAGATAAGCTATTACCAGCAGGAGAGTGGGGTGGGGGGAGAGAAAACCTTTTGAAGTGATAAACACCCATTTTTTCATGATCTGTGTGTATAAAAACATCCTCACTGTATTTTCCACTTTATGCATCCGATGAAGTGAGCTGTAGCTCACGAAAGCTTACGCTCAAATAAATTGGTTAGTCTCTAAGGTGCCACAAGTCCTCCCTTTCTTTTTGCGAATACAGACGAACACGGCTGCTACTCTGAAACCTGACTACACAGAGTGCTGTCAGTTGCACAAAGATAAAATGGAGAAACATTGTGTGTGTTTAACCTCTTTCAATCAGTGGGCTCTTAAATGTTGCAAATAATTTCTAGCTCAACCAGAAGTTCGGGGCTTGAGGTAGGAGTCTCCCAGGCATTGTCTTCACTGCAAAAGTGTGTTTACACGGAGATAGCTAACTTGATGTAAAATCCGAGTGGAGACAAGGCACAGGTGGCTTTAACCTCTGTGTCACTTGTCCAGGTAAACTCCAGGCTGAGCGTACGGCATTCCTGGACTAGCTACACCAAGGTAAAAGACACCTCTCCCTCACCTCTACTCGTACTTTACATTGAGTTCGCCAGCTGAGTGTAAACACATACTTTTTGAGCTTGGAGGTTGATTTTTTTTGTTTGTTTTGCTGCTTTTTGGTGGTGGTGGGGGGAGGGCACTGAAGCCATAATAGTGACATTCTCTAGCCTGTGTTATTTGTATTACTGTAGCACATAGGAGCCCCAGTCATGGATCAGGACCCGATTGTGCTAGGTGCTGTACAAAACAGTACAAAAGACAGTCCCTGCCCCAAAGAGTTGACAATCTAAGAATAAGACAAGAGACGGATGGAGACAGACAGACAGGGGAGTGCAAGGAAATAATGAGACTGTATTGGTCGGTATGATAGGCAGTGGTCTCAGCACCCCAGGAGACAGGCTGTTGAATTTTTGGTAGACACCAGGGCAAAGAAGAGCTTTGATTTGGGAATTGGAGATGGATAATGCGGTAGGTTTGCGAATGTTTAAGGGGCTCTCCTCCCCAGCATGTAGGGCATGTGGCAGAAAGCATGAAGGTGGTTGTCTGAAAATTTAACAAGTGGGTGTAGCTGGCAGCATGGACCGATTGGAGGTGGGAGTCAACACCTTGGTACGGTGAATGAGAGATTTCCGGTTGGGAGAGGACCGTACGTGAAGGGCCTTGAAAGCGAAGACAAGCAGCTTCTGTTTGATGCAATAGAGAAGGGGGAGCCGGGTTAAATGGAGGCAGGGCTGAGGGTGGGGCGCACGTGGATCGGCCGCTGTTGTGATGACATCGGGCACTGGCGTCTCAGCTGTTCTCTTAGGTCGCGCTGTGGCTGTGAACTCACCCGGCGGGATCCGGCTGCGAACCCGCCTGGCTGGTGCGCGGGACCTCAGCTCCTTCCCCCCGGCTGCGGCGCCGGGCGCTCTTCCCGCGGGGCGAGACGCTCCCAGTCCCAGGGGTCCCTGCCCGGGCCACCCGGGGAGCGGGTGGGTGGGAGGGAGGGTGCTGCTCGCTGCTCCGCGGTGGCTCGCTTGCTGCGCGGCAGGGTTTGCGGGCTGGTTACAGCCACAGGTGGGCTGGGGCGAGGGGGCACCGCGGGCCCGAATGGGAGCCGGGGCTCGGGCGGGGGCTGGGGACCGCATGGGGAGGGCAGCGCGGTGGCGGGGGCCGGTTCTTGGCCGAAGGGCGGGGATTCTGGGCCAAAGGGGGGCGATTCGGGGGGCGGGCCCCGGGCCGAAGGGCGGGGGAGGGTTCACATGTGGCACCAGGAAAGGGATGAACAAAATACCTGAAAGGAGGATAGGTGTGTTACTGCCTCAGTTTCCATAGATACAGGTTTTTTAGGTCTACTTCTGAGTCCTCAGCTTGCCTAATCCCTATGGTATATCACAGCCCCAGTGCATGAAATGCAGCCACCTCTGGGTTGGGGCAGCTGGCAATAGCCGTGCAGCAAGGTTGCCCAGGGATTGCTTGCCAAGTACTGAAATATAACTGCCTCTGGGGTTGGGTGCAGCAGCTGGTTGACAGCCATATAGTAACAATGCGCAGCGATCGCTCGTCCAGTGCTGAAATGCAGCCATCTCTGGGGTGGGACTCATCAAATGTTTAAATGTATATCAATGTTTTTGCAAAAAATTTTAGTTGTGTTTTTTCACTTAGAACAAACTCAGGTTTTGGGTTAAAGGGGGTGGAGGCATGGAAGAGAGTGATTTTAAAAGTGTCAGAACAATATTGTGAAACCAGGAAATTCCTACAGTCTTGACAATCTTTCCTGAAAAACCCTTGCATTCCAAAAATAGTCACTTTTCTACAGACAATCCTTCCTTTGGAAAAGATTTTCAACCGTGTCTAGAAATCACTCCCAGGTCAGTGTCTCTCTGAGTGTGGGGTGCACTCATTTGCCCTCCCCTTCCCCTGGGGATGTGTATGAAGCACTAGTTAGAGGGGTACAGAAGAGGTATAAATAAAGATGATTAGGTCTTGACGAATACACATGTGGAGGTTGTGGGGGGAGAGAGACATGACTGATTGTATTGTCCTGAAGCAGTGGACAGCTTCCAAAGATTTGATGAATGCTTCTCTGGGGGAAGCAGTGAAACTGACTACACAGAGTGCTGTCAAAAGAAAAGGAGGGCTTGTGGCACCTTAGAGACTAACCAATTTATTTGAGCAGAAGATTTCGTGAGCTACAGCTCACTTCATCGGATGCATTCAGTGGAAAATACAGTGGGGAGATTTCTATAAACACAGAACATGAAACAATGGGTGTTCCCATACACACTGTAAGGAGAGTGATCACTTAAGATGAGCTATTACCAGAAAAAAAGAGGGGGGGGGGGAGAAAACCTTTTGTAGTGATAATCAAGGTGAGCCATTTTCAGCAATTAACAAGAACATCTGAGGAACAGTGGGCAGGGCTGGGGGCGGGGAATAAACATGGGGAAATAGTTTCACTTTGTGTAATGACCCATCCACTTCCAGTCTCTATTCAAGCTTAAGTTAATTGTATCCAGTTTGCAAAATAATTCAAATTCAGCAGTCTCTCCTTGGAGTCTGTTTCTGAAGTTGTTTGTTGTTGAAGAATTGCCACTTTTAGGTCTGAGTTCGAGTGACCAGAGAGATTGAAGTGTTCTCCGACTGGTTTTTGAATGTTATAATTCTTGACGTCTGATTTGTGTCCATTTATTCTTTTAGTAGAGACTGTCCAGTTTGGCCAATGTACATGGCAGAGGGGCACTGCTTGCACATGATGGTAGATGTGCAGGTGAACGAGCCTCTGATAGTGTGGCTGATGTGATTAGGCCCTATGATGGTGTCCCCTGAATAGATATGTGGACACAGTTGGCAACAGGCTTTGTTGCAAGGATAGGTTCCTGGGTTAGTGGTTCTGTTGTGTGGTGTGTGGTTGCTGGTGAGTATTTGCTTCAGGTTGGGGGGCTGTCTGTACGCAAGGACTGGCCTGTCTCCCAAGATCTGTGAGAGTGATGGGGCGTCCTTCAGGATAGGTTGTAGATCCTTGATGATGCGTTGGAGAGGTTTTAGTTGGGGGCTGAAGGTGATGGCTAGTGGCGTTCTGTTATTTTCTTTGTTGGGCCTGTCCTGTAGTAGGTAACTTCTGGGTACTCTTCTGGCTCTGTCAATCTGTTTCTTCACTTCAGCAGGTGGGTATTGTAGTTGTAAGAATGCTTGATAGAGATCTTGTAGGTGTTTGTCTCTGTCTGAGGGGTTGGAGCAAATGCGGTTGTATTGTAGAGCTTGGCTGTAGACAGTGGATCGTGTGGTGTGATCTGGGTGAAAGTTGGAGGCATGTAGGTAAGTATAGCAGTCAGTAGGGTTGTGTTTATGTGACCATCTCTTATTAGCACCATAGTGTCCAGGAAGTGGATCTCTTGTGTGGACTGGTCCAGGCTGAGGTTGATGGTGGGATGGAAATTGTTGAAATCATGGTGGAATTCCTCAAGGGCTTCTTTTCCATGGGTCCAGATGATGAAGATGTCATCAATGTAGCACAAGTAGAGTAGGGGCATTAGGGGACGAGAGCTGAGGAAGCGTTGTTCTAAGTCAGCCATAAAAATGTTGGCATACTGTGGTGCCATGAGGGTACCCATAGCAATCCCGCTGACTTGAAGGTATAAATTGTCCCCAAATCTGAAATAGTTATGGGTGAGGACAAAGTCACGAACTTCAGCCACCAGGTTTGCCATGATAGTATCGGGGATGCTATTCCTGAGGGCTTGTAGTCCATCTATGTGTGGAATGTTGGTGTAGAGGGCTTCTACATCCATCGTGGCTAGGATGGTGTTTTCTGGAAGATTACCGAAGGATTGTAGTTTCCTCAGGAAGTCAGTAGTGTCTCAAAGATAGCTGGGAGTGTTGGTAGCATAGGGCCTGAGGAGAGAGTCTACATAGCCAGACAATCCTGCTCTCAGGGTGCCAATGCCTGAGATGATGGGGCGTCCAGGATTCCCAGGATTATGGATTTTGGGTAGCAGATAGAATACCCCTGATCGGGGCTCTAGGGGTGTGTCACTGTAGATTTGTTCCTGTGATTCTTTAGGGAGTTTCTTGAGCAGATGGTGTAGTTTCTTTTGGTAACCCTCAGTGGGGTCAGTGGGTAATGGCCTGTAGAATGTGGTGTCAGAGAGTTGTCTAGCAGCCTCTCGTTCATATTCTGACCTATTCATGATGATGACAGCACCTCCTTTGTCAGCCTTTTTGATTATGTCAGAGTTGTTTCTGAGGCTGTGGTTGGCATTGTGTTCGGCACGGCTGAGGTTATGGGGCAAGTGATGCTGCTTTTCCACAATTTCAGCCCATGCACGTCAGCGGAAGCACTCTACGTAGAAGTCCAATCTGTTGTTTCCACCTTCAGGAGGAGTCCACGCAGAATCTTTTTGTAGTGTTGGTAGGAAGCTTTCTATGGGTTAGTGTGTAGTTAGAATTCCCTGGGAATGGTGGGTAGACCTAGACATTAACTAGGGTGTCTTGATAACTTTTCCCCTTAATTTTGAAATGCAACTTTTCTCCCTTGTTCTCACTGGACTGAGTCTATTTTCTTGGAAAAAAATAATGTGGCCAGACGCCGCTGCCCCATTCTGGGAGTATGAGATGCCTATCTCCCACCTAAGCCCACAAGTGAGTCATGGACCAGGGAAGATTGGCATTCAGCTGCCGATCTTGCATGTGGGGCCTGATCCTCCCAGCATGGCTACCAGATTGGGTCCCATTCAAACAGCTGTCCAATGGAAGAGGTAGTGGAGCCCACCTTATAACTTCAAGCCCAGTGGTTAAAGCCCTGAGCTGGAATATGGGGAACCCAAGTTCAGTCCCACCTCCCTACCAGGAAGTATTTGAACTGTGTGTCTCCCACCAGTCAGATGGGCGTGTTAATCACTGTGACGGGGTCCCCAGACTATGGGACTGCTGAGCCCTCTGTCCCACCAACCTGAGCTTCCCCTCACACTGTGATGCTGATGAGAAGCTACTAACCTCTGGCAGGTGCTGCCCTTACTCTGCCATCCACCGGCAGGGACTCACCCAACCGAGTTACATGAATGCTTTTGCGAGCAACTCATGAACCAACAATAGAGAGGCTCCAGCTGATTCCCCCAGCTCCTCAGCCTTGCACTGCAGAACTTTACCATCTTGCACAGAAGCCTGGCCAGTGTCAGTTCATTTCACCCAGTCCACCTCCCCCTTGATGTGGAGAGGACACACACTAGCCTTTGTAAACTGAACTGAGATTTCCCAAGCACTTCAACCAAAATGCACTGTTTTAGGTAAAATATAAAAGAGATTTATTAGCTACAGAAAGATTATTTTAAGGGATTATAAGTAGCAAGCGTAGAGATCAAAGTTGGTTTCTCAAGAAATAAAAATAAATTTGCAGTCTGAGTTCTACAAACTAAATAGGATTTCAGTCAAGCAGTGTCTCACCCTGACAGATGGTACAAGCAGGCTATGGATCCTCACTACACAGGCTGGAATTGCCTTCCAGCCCGGGACCCTCTTCCCCCATTCAAAGTCTTTGCTCTTCAAACGTTCCTCCAGGTGTCCAGTTGTTTGGGGGGTGGGGGTGGGGGGGGAGGGAAGAAAAGCCAAGTATTAAGATCCTTCAGCCTCTCCTGTTATAGGTGTTCCACTTGGGATAAATAATGACAGAGTGATGGGAACAGAGGGGTTGGATCTGGGGTCTCCCCCTGCTCAGGTGGGTGCCCCAACCATTGGACTACAGAGACATTCTCTTTCTCTCTCTGTCCCAGTGACTGTTCCACGGTAGATAAACACTTAAATGGATACTGGCCAGAAAGTGAGAATGACTCTGGGGTCCTGTGGTCAGGGAGCCCATCTGAGGGGCGGGAGCTCCTGGGGCCAGACCCCCAGCTCCAGTCGCTCCTTCATTATTTACCCACAGTGAGCCAGCTGCAATAGGGGAGACTGAAGAATCCCACCTTCAGACTGTACCATAGCTCAGTGGTTGCAGCACCCACCTAGAAACTGAGTAGCCCCAGTTTAAATCCTTTCTCCTTCTGTAGCAAAGAGGGGGGCATTGAACCTGGGTCTCCCACGTCCCAGGCAAGTGTGCTGTCACTGGCTTAAAGTTATGAGGTGGCCAGCAGCACCAAAACAACCCCCCCTCCCCACCCACAGGTTGTGTGCAGCGCAGCAGGGGCCTAACTCATTCCCAGAAGAAATGCCTCAGGCGGTGGGTTCCCATTCGTGGACTGCTAAGCAGAGGTGGGGGCCCCCCAGCAATGCAGACTTAGGCACTTATCTTTGCGAGGGGGCGGGGCTTAGGACACACCCCTGTTGTTCGCATCTCCCATTGGCTAGTTTAGATGGCTCCCCACCTAGCAGGCCGGCTCTTGTGGATGGCATTTTAAGGTATCTGTCTGTCTCCATTCATTGTATAGGGAGACTAGGTCCCTAAGTCAGGCTTTGTGGGTCATAGTGTTGTTCCTGTGATCTTCTAGGCACCTAAAGATGACGTGCAGTGACGCCCAGAGTTGCAACATCTAAGTCCCTTCATGGATGCCACCCCTAGTCATTGAAATTAGAAGCTCACAGAACACAAAGTCACAGCCCTGGCCGAGAGTGGGGTGTCTCCCTTTAGATCCCATCTTTGTGCTGCGGGGAAGGAGCGGGGAGGAGGTTCCAGGGGACATAGAATTAAGAGGCCATAGGACTGGGTGGACAGGATGATGCCAAGATCATAGATACTTGGGTGTGTGAGGCTAGACAGGCTGATTTCAGGGTCCCCAGTGGGATATACCCCCCGTCTCTCAGGGACACAGTTTGAGCTGGCTTTCCATCCCCAGCCAGAGCCAAGGGCGGATTCTCTCCCCAGGGACGGAGCCCGGCGGGAAAGTGAAGATCGGGGCCTCATCTCCAGCATTGATAAATGTCACCTGCCCCTGTTCACAGTCCAGACAAACCCGGATCCTGCTGGGGGCCTGGCTCAGGTCTAGGGGGGTCACAGGGGAGGTGAGAGCCTGGTACTGGCCCTGCCTCTGATCCACAGCCCAGATCCCCTCCTCAGGGCTAAGGCTGATCCCTCCCTTCCTCCTCACAGACTCTCTGGCCACCCCCACAGCCCAGAGTAGCCCCACCCCCACCTCCACCTCCCAGTAATGTCTCCCTGAGGTGAACCCCTCACAGCCCAGCACACAGCGCTCAATGTCAAATCTCTCAGGATTCTTGTGGTCGGGCACATCCTGCCATGTGTCTGCCCATCTCACACTTTTCCGATCCTTAGACAGGACAAGTTCTGGATGAGCCGTGTCTGGATCCAGAGTCACATTTGCTAGGGAGAGAGAGAATCAGAGCATTAGGGGCACAGCTCCGCCCTGGGGGAGTGTCTCATCATATCAGTGACAGAATCTGTCCCCGCTGGAGTGTGAACCAGGAAATCTCCTTCCTCCAGGATTTACCCGGCTCTGAATGGGGAGCAGCTCTGAGATCTCAGCATTCACTCCTGAGTTTCACTCCCCAGTCAGAGACAGGTCAGTGACAGAGCATAAAGATTTACTGACCCAGTCCTGAGACAGAATCTTTCCCCTCGTGCACCCATCTATCCCCAGAGTGGGGATTAGAGACCCTGGAATCACAGGGAAGCCCTAGGAGATTTCCCCTCACATCATTCACATGGTCACAACTATCTTTTCTCTGATGTACCCTCCCTCCCTTGTATGTAAAGTCCTGGAGCTTGGACGTCTCTTGTTGACACCAGCCTGACGCCTGCTCCATCCTGCCACAGGCCGGAGATCTGTCGATAGTGACATGATTCCATAGATTCCCTAATTAAAACTCTGTAACTAGTCATCAGGGCCAGACAAAGAGAATTATCGCTCTAGATTTTATTTCTAACAGAGAGATTTTTATTTATGAGCAAGGGGCTTCTACAAGAGAAGAGAGTTAGTGGTGGAGGGGCTGATATAAATGAACGAATGGAGAATGTGGATGAGATGGTTAAAAACAGCAGAAAGTTGGGATCTGATGGAGAGAACAGAAAGGGGAGATCACTATGGATGGAGAAAAGAAGCACAAGCTGAACACTGATCACAGGGACTCCTCGGTTTGAACTCATGTGTCTGGTCAGGGCTCTTGTTCCTCTACCTGACACTAGGGCGGGGATCCTTAGAAACAGTAAGTGCTCAGGTTTCAGAGTAGCAGCCGTGTTAGTCTGTATCCGTAAAAAGAAAAGGAGGACTTGTGGCACCTTAGAGACTAACAAATTTATTAGAGCATAAGCTTTTGTGAGCTAGAGCTCCGATGCATCCGATGAAGTCAGCTGTAGCTCACAAAAGCTTATGCTCTAATAAATTGGTTAGTCTCTAAGGTGCCACAAGTACTCCTTTTCTTTTTAGTAAGTGCTCAGTCACTCAGAGCAGGGACGTTTCCAAAGTTATGGGAGCAATGTGTAAGGAGGACATGTGAGGATGGTCCATTCCTCTCCCTCCTTTGAACCTCAGCACCCTCCCTTCTTCCACCTGGGAAATATTATAGTTTTCTCCTTGTTTATTTGCACAGCGAAAGGGAGCAGGATCCCCCATTGACTAAATATGATTTTTAATTACCTGCATCACCCAGGGATCTCCTCCACTCTGGAAGCAAACACATAGATGGGGATGAGAATTAAGCCAGGCAAATGCAGTATCAATAGGATTCATTATCATAGAAAAGGCTGTATCAGTGAGAGAAACAAATAATAATAATAAAAAACCACCCTTACCTAGCTCTGTTTGAAGTTTACCTAAATAATAAACAAAAAAAAAATGCCACACTCAAGACACATGTACAGTCCTGGCTTCCTACCCGTTACCGAGTAACAAGTTATGCAATTAGTATTGGTTGTATTGCTTATGATTTTCAAGTTGACATTGTCACAGTCATTCAAAAATCTTTCGTAACATAACATTGGTTCTGCCAGGAGAAAAACTGAACTTACTGATAGTGTTGAGATGTTTCCCTAAAAGAAGAAAACATAAGTACAATTATTAAGAGACTTTTTCAGTGACTCCAGATTTAAAAGGATCTTTTCATTATGAGTCCTCAAGTAATAATAATGTTGCCCCTCTACCAAGCTGTTGCAGCTCTCCAGGGACTTGCATGTTGGGTTCCCAGTGGAAGAGAAATCAGTGACACAGAGTCTGGGTACCTTCTTAGTGTAATTTGATTATTTACACACATAGACCTGTCCTAGAACAGAGATGGTCACAAACAGCACACAGGCAATCAAAAACCCCATAAGGCAGGGATTTTCATAGGAGCCGAGGGGAGTTAAGAGCCAAAGCATATTGAATTCCAATGGGAGTTGGGAACCTAACTACCTCAGGCCCCACGGAAAATCTAGTTAAACTAGTGCAAACCTAGTTTTAGGCTTATCTTAAGATGAATAGGAACAGTTTTAAACTAAACTGAAGTAAGGTCTTCTTAAATTGATATGTGTCCACATAGGAGCTTGCTCTGGCTTAAAAAAAATCCATTTAAATTCACACCTTAAGCTGGTGTAACTTTCTCATGTAGAAAAGTCTAAACTGTCTGTTCTAAGGAGAAATCTCATTCTGATTACACGGTATTTTCCCCTTTGGAGCTTTACCTTTTAATTTGAACAGAAAAAGAGTAAGGCCGACGAACACCAACAAAATCACCAAAGTCACACTCCAACCCACCATCCAGGGAGATGCTCTTGGGAAAAAAGAATCTGAAACACAAAGCCCACCATTAGTTTGAAAACAGTAATAACCAACAGTACACTTTTATTGTAGGAAAATGCATCACATCAGGATTTGTGTCAAATACGTGTGGAAAAATTTGCTCCCTGCAATATAAAAACTGGCAGAAACCAATTTTAAAAAGAGGTTCCCCTCACACTCTTTTGGTAGTACTGAATGATGTATTAAATACTAACAAAAGTAATACCACCCTACACCTCATCCCCTCCTCTCTCTCTCTCTCTCTCTCTCTCTCTAGGTGGAGCTAGTCACATCACTTGTTATTAAAGTTGCTCGACACTTCCCATTATAGGGTCTTCTTTTCCTTTGCTCATTACTTTGCCAAACTTTACCATTTGGGGAGAAAATTTCCATGCTGGGTGTCTGCCTCAGGCTGAACTTTTCTTTTTGAAAAGTTTCAGCCAAAATGGTTCCACTATTTCTGAGAATGGGGTTAGGGAACAACACATTGTTCTGATCCTTAAAAAAAGAAAAGTCAGTGTGTGTGCGCACACGGGTGTGTGTGTGAATAATTATACATATAATTAGTAGTGGGCTTGTTTATATTTTAATTCTGCTTCCCTTACACACGTTCTTAATTTTGTTGACTAACCAGGGACTCTGACCCCATCACCCAACCCAGGAGCCAATTCAGGGAAAAGTGATTCCTTCTTTTTATGAAATTAATACTACAGTTAAAACATGTAGGAAGAGAAATTATAGTTACTCATTAAATTTCCCAATAGAAAACTTACACGTAAGTAAAATTTAAACTTTTGTAACACCAGGGAATATCATAGTAAAAGAAAATCTGAGGCTTTAGGAGTGGAAATCAATAACTAAGGGAGAGCAGATAAATATCCAAATACTCTTCACTTCAGCACAGGAATTCCTGGCATAGGAACTGATCCGCTAAATGGGGGCATAGGAACTGATCCAAATCCTACTGATGTCTTTAATGGGCTTTGGATCAGGCCCACTGGGTTTTGTTGTTATGGCAACCCCTTTCCCTGTGAAGTTTGCTAAAGGGTGAGAAATCAAACTTTATATTAAAACATGGACCTTTTAGTGAGTGACACACTCAAATGATTGTTCCTGGGGCTCCAGACTTTCATGGCCCTGCCTTGCTTCTGACCTGCCATGAGCAGAGACTCAACAAATTTCCTCTGTGTTGAAGAGATCACAGCATATCACATCTCCCTCTGCATATTCACTGGGGCAAGAAGCCTAGTCCTTGATCCATCAATCCACTAGGAAGCAGAAAGTCCAACCAATCAGTAGGGCCCCCAATATACCTGACCACTGCCCTGTGGTGACTGGATGAGAATGAAAATCTAATGTGACTTTAAATATCCATTTAATGTAATGTGGGACTACAAACACTAACCATCCTGTTTGAATCACAATAATATACATATATAGTGTTACTACAGGGCACTTCCATTCATTAACATGTTTGGATTTCTTTTAAATTTAACCTTAACCCTGAATCTACTGGGTTTAAAATGCTTGTTTTGGGGAGAACTACAATATCCCTGGAATGCATTTTATCCTAAAGTGTGCTCTCCACCTAAACTTTATCTTAACGTAGCTTTTTGTGAGGGAATATTTTAACTTGTGTATTATTTAACCATCTGATTTCTTCCTGTTGGATATTACAGTGTGGGGTTTTGGTGGTCACTGACCTGATATATAAAATGTTATTGATTCTTTTTCTCGGTTCAGGTGGGTGTTCCTTATGGCACAGGACAAATTCTTGTTTGAATTTTCTGTTATAACGATAGAATTTTTTATTTCAAAGAGACCATGTTGCTCTTCAGATTTGGTTTCAGTTGATGAAGATAAAGGCTGCCCTTTGAGATTTCTCCACAGCGCCTCGGGCTCTGGGTACCATCCGGCCGACTGACACACCACTTGGATCCCTCCATCCTGGTGACCCTCAACAGAGATGCGAGGTGCAGAGCCTGAAGCTAAAATGAATCCGTGTTAAATCAGAGAAATATACAGCCCAGCATATAAAAGTTTACATTTTCAACAAAAGGATTGAATACACTTTCTTTATGGCTGATATTCATGGAAACATGTCTTCAACGGGACTTGAGCACTTGTTAAACCTTTGCTTAACTGTGCTGCAGTCCTGGGGCCTCCGAGGTGGAAGCGAAAGCCTTACAGAACGTTGGAGCGTGTTATCGGCAGTGTTGTCGGTGATGTGAAGGGGGCAAGGAATTCAAGAGATTTTCCCCTTGATTTCTGATTTTATAATGTTGGAGGCATGTTTGTTATGCTTATGACCTCCGGGTGGCCAATGTGAGGTAGCTACTTGCTCTGAGACGCCTTAATGGTGCTCCAGGGAGTTGTGGGGCACGTGAAGGAGTTTCTCAAGATGGCAGCTCGGTTAGCTGTCACTGTGAACATGTACCAGAATAAAAGATCCCCTTTTTTAGTTCTAATCTCTTTTGGGTCTCCATGTCCACTGAAGGCAGGAGAAGGAATGGGCTTAATCTGCAGCAAGGGAGATTGAGGTTCGATATTAGGAAAAGCTTTCTAACTGGAAGGATAGTGAAACTCCAGAACAGGCTTCCAAGGTCGACTGTAGAATCTCCGTCATTGGAGGGGTTTTTTAGACCAGGCTGGACAAACCCCTGTCAGGGACGGTCTAGATTTACTTGGTCCTGTGTCAGCAGAAGGGGGCTGGCTTGATGACTTCTCAAGACCCCTTCCAGCCCTACAAAGGCGATGAGGATAAAATGAAAACAACAGGCACCAAGTTCTACACATTGCGTGAGTAAGTGAAAACCTCTTTTTTTATTGTAAAGGAAAAATGGCTGCATATGGAAAAAATGAAAGAGCATAATGTATTCCAGGAGGACTGGATTCAGTACTCAGAGACAGACTCTCTCAGTACTTCATCACAAATGATACAGACGATGATAACAAGAAACACGCCATTTTATTGAGCGTTTGTGGAGCAAAAACCTATAAACAAATCCTTTCGAGGCCTTTTAAATTATTATGGTAAATTTTTTCCCAACTGGACATCTATATTGGCTCCATTACACAAACTGTTATAGAACGGAAGAAATTCCAGTGGGGTCAAAAAATAGCTTTTGCAGAAGCAAGGAAATTACTAAAGTCATAAGACTGGCCATACTGGATCAGACCAATAGTCCATTTAGCTCAGTAACCTGTCTTCCAACAGTGGCCAATGCCAGGTGCTTCAGAGAGAATGCACAGAATAGGTGATCATCAAGTGATAAATCCCCTGTCACCCATTCCCAGATTCTGGCAAACAGAGGCTAGGAACACTTCAGAGCATGGTTTTACATCCCTGCCCATCCAGGCTAATAGCCATTGATGGACCGATCCTCCATGAACTCACCTAGTTCTTTTTTGAACCCTGTTATAGTCTTGGCCTTTACAACATCCTCTGGCAAAGAGTTCCACGGGTTGACTGTGTGTTGTGTGAAGAAATATTTCCTTTTGTTTGTTTTAAACTGCTGCCTATTAATTTCATTTGGTGACCCCTAGTTCTTGTGTTATGAGAAGGAGTAAATAACTCTCCCTTATTTACTTTCTCCACACCTGTCATGATTATATAGACCTCTATCATATCTCCCCTTAGTCGTCTCTTTTCTAAGCTGAAAAGTCCCAGTCTTATTAATCTCTCCTCATACAGAAGCCGTTCCATACCCCTAATCATTTTGGTTGCCCTTTTCTGAATCTTTTCCAAGTCCAATGTATCTTTTTTGAGATGGGACAACCACATCTGCATGCAGTATTCAAGATGTGGGCGTACCAGGGATTTATATACAGGCAATATGATATTTTCTGCCTTATTATCTATCCCTTTCCTAACGATTCCCAACATTCTGTTAGGTTTTTTGACTGCTGCTGCACATTGAGTGGATATTTTCAGAGAACTATCCACCATGACTCCAAGCTCTCTTTCTTGAGTGGTAACAGGTAATTTAGACCCCATCATTTTATATGTATAGTTAGGATTTAGTTCATTATGATAGTCAGAAAGGACTAGTATTGTCTGGTGACACGTCACCATACGAGGTGGGTGCGGTACTAGCCCACCAAATGCCAGCTGAATCTGAGCGTCCCATCACTTATGCACCAAGGTCACCAGCTCCAGCAGAAAAAAATACTATTCCCAACTAAAATGAGAAGGGCTAGCTGTGGTTTGTGGGGTAAAGAAGTTCCACTCTTACCTATATGCCAGGCATTTTTTTATACACTCAGACCATTAACCTCTGAAAGGTCTGTATGGTGAGAGCAAACCTGTACCCCAATGGCATCTGCCAGAATCCAGAGATGGACTCGCTTATCAGCTTATGACTATGAGTTTGAGTATAAACCTGGGAAAGCATTCACTAATGTGGATGCTCTGAGTAGATACGGAATAGCCTGGCCAAAGTACCTCAGCCTACAGAAACCCTCCTGCTTATTGCACTGCTGTTCACTTCTCTAATTGATGCAGCGCAGATAAGAAAGACAGAGAGGGACTGTAGTGGGGTGGCTGCCCCACTCCTATGCTAGATGGGGCTTCAGCAGGCCAGAGAGGCTGCGCAGGTGGGCGGCCAATCAGAGAAGGCCAATCAGAGAACTTTAAAAGTTTTGCTTTCAGAGAGTCATAGATTGTAATGCCAGACAGGACCACTGTGATCATCTGGTCTGACGTTCTACCTAACACAGGCCATAGGGATTCCATTAATTCATTCTGTTTGCCAGAAGCTGGGAATGGGCGACACGGGATGGACCACCTGATGATTGCCTGTTCTGTTCATTCCCTCTGGGGGCCCCTGGCACTGGCCACTGTCGGAAGACAGGACACTGGGCTAGATGGACCTTTGGTCTGACCCAGTAGGGCAATTCTTGTGTTCTAACTGTTTAAGTCCATAAGCTGTGATTCAGCTAGAGCACATTTGATAACCACAGGCACTAGAGCTGGTGCAGTGCGTCTTGATGCAAATGTAACAGTCACTGAACAAAGATTTTTTTTTTAAATTATTTTAATGCAATTGAGGTGAGAATATGTGCTCTCTTCACTACTGTCCCAGCTGAGACCAATTGCAGATCAGCTGATACCTGCAGCAAAGAGTGGCATATTTTGGGAGCAAAGTCATCTTTAGGCCTGCCAGAAGCCTGCTGTGGATTTTCAGAGTTTGTTCTGATAACGTTTAACAGCACAAGCAGAACTGCATATGTGTAGTAATCATGTTTGTGAGGAGGAAAAAAAGATAAAAGTAACAAAGCAAGAAAAGATTGGTTTGAAGTAACCCTAAACCTGTACTGACAGATGAGGAGAGAACATGGAAATGGGAGACTAATTGTCAAGGCTAATTCCCCACTCTGGCACTTCGAGTGCAGAGGGTGGGGGCCCGCAATGACTCTAAAAATTAATACTTGCCACTCCAGGCTTGTACTATTTCAAAGGTTACAACATTTCTCTGACCTTGGATTGGTAGATGCTGCCACCACCCAAGTGCAGAACCCCTTTGAGAGCCCAGGAAGGCGCACTTGGGAATTCCTTCCTGTAGGGTACCCTTAAGCCCTTTCTCTCTCACACACACACACCTGCCCCCGGGAAGAGCTGAGAAAGAAAAAAATAAAAAATCAGCTGTTGCCACCAGCTAATTAAAAAAAAAAGTGCACAAACCTCTTAAGACACAAAAATCCAATCCTGTTCTTAAAAAAGGTAAATTTTATTTTAAAAAAAGAGACAAAATACATCTGGGAACTCAGGCTATTGCTAGATTTTAAAAGAGCAACTACAAGGATTAAGCACCAAGAATAGCTTTCTTGAGGTCTAGCTTAAAGGTTACAAGCAAAACAAAAGCACCTGGGGTTAGCACAGGGGAATCCACAAGCCATAAAGAAATGAAAGGGATAAACCTAATCACGTCTTCCTAGACATTTCCTGCTCTACTTACGTATCTGGGGTTTCAAATGAGTAGTTTCTAGGTATGATACTGATTTTCATACCTGGCCCAAGCTTCTTACAGCATAGCTGCTGCCCTGTCCGCCTCTCCCTGGGAGAGCAACGACAGACAGACAAAAGGGGAGTCTTTTCTCCCTATTAAAAAGTTCTAGCCTTCCCTTTGGCTCTTTTGTCCAGGTGCCCATTCACTTCCTTTTTAACCCTTTACAGGGAGAGCAATTAGAGAACAGCTACTAAGAGGGATTTTATAGCGATTGGCTGGCTGGGTGTCCATAAAAGGGAGCTACCAAGCCCCGCCCCCCCTCGTTTATCACACTGATACATACATATAATATAACAAAGTTATAAATAAGCTTGGTTAATAAAGGGAGGTTGAAGCTGTATTGTCCATTGTTGGAGGTGACTGAGGAGATCATCCCAATGAGCTTCCAGCCTGTGAGTAATTAAGGCAAAACATTCAGCAAGTAGCAATCAAAGATTTGTTAGACCCACCTGCTGAGTAAGTGAATCTCAATCCAACAACATGAACTGTTTATCTGCTCGTACTAAAACATTTTCAATTAAATTTAAGGATACTGGCCTAGAAAAATCTTGCCCCTCTCTCTCTCTCTCTGGCCCAATGACTTTTCTACTATTTATAAATATTTAAATAGTCATTGGGCCAGAGAGAGAAAGAGACTAGTCCAGTGGTTAGGGTACAGCCATGGGAGGTGGGAAAACCCCAGTCCAGACCCCCCTCCTCCAATGGTTTGTCCAGATTGGATAAATAATCAAAGATTAATTAGAGCAGGAGGACTAGCCCTTGGGTCTCCCACCTACCAGGTGGGTACCCTAACCACTCGACTACAGAGAGTCTCTCTCTCTCTCTCTCGCCTAATGACTATTTAATTTAATGACTACTTTGAGGATCTCGGGGCACCTAAATTTTGGACTGAAGTGGGGAGTTAGGTGCCCAAGTGCTTTTTTGGGTCTGGGTCTAAGAGCCATCTAAAAAGAGACAACAGACACATGTTACTGACCTGCTACCTTCAATTCCAATACAGCTTCTTCATGAAAAACACCATCTTGAACAAAACAGCGGTACTGTCCTTCATCAGAAAGTCTGATATTGACAATTCCCAAGGCAACATTCCCATCCACAATGCCAGCTTTCAAAAGCTCTGTCCTTCCATGATATTCTGGCATCTGCTGCCCATACTCATCCTTTCCATGCTGATACAGGTGCACAAACGAAGTGAACTCAGATCGGAACCATCTCACTTCCATGTTCTCAGCGCTCATCTTGGGGGACAAGTGACAGGGTAAAATAATGTCCTCACCCATGATGGCAGTGACAGGGTGATCAGGTCCAATCACTGTGAACCGGGCTGTAAAATGCACCAGGGCACAGAAAAGATAAAATAAATATATTCAATATTCTGTGCATCTATTGCAATGCTCTGTCATTGAATAGGATGTGTCCTGAATTTATATATATGAATTTTACAACAAACAATGCATTTGGATAACCATAATTTGTATATCCATAATTTATATTAGTTTAAATCAGTGGTTCTTAACCTGGGGTGCACACACCCCCTGGGGGTGCGAGATGCCCTTTCTGGGGGTGTGAGACATGCCAGATTTTTTTAGAAGGTAAATCATCAAAAACACAAATTAAGCACAGGCACGTAAGTACAACTACTTTGTTTCATCAAACCTATGTATTTATTAACGATTACTGTAATATACAAACAAAGAGTCTATTTTCAAGTTTTTAAGCTAATGGTAGTGAAATTATCTCGCTACAAAATACAGTGTACCGCCACGTTGTGGGGTGTTTCTTGACGCATGCACAGATGATGATGTGGCAGCTCCACGGCTTTGTTTGAATTCAGTTAGCCGCTGTTAGCGCGCCGGTTACAGTTTACTTCCACAGCAAAACTCCAACATCTCTGGGTCGTACTTGTGGATTTGTGTGTGCCCACTGTACTATTTGTGGTGAGTAATAACATAAAACTATTTTACATATTTAATATGCATTTAAAAGTGTATAGGCCCCCTATCTCCATTTATATATTTTTTCATTTCAGTAACCCTTGCCATGTTGAAGAAACGCAAATGGAACGACGACTATGTTCGTTACGGGTTCACTTGTACGACAGAGAAGGATGGAAATCAATGACCGCAATGTGTACTATGCAGCTCGTTATTTTCAAATGCCAATCTCAAACCATCGAAGCTGTCTGAACATTTCAACAAACAGCATGGTGGTGCAGCTGCTGGACATGACATTGACACCCCGAAGTCTACAAGGGCACGATTTGAACATAGCGGAACCTTGAGGACGTTTGGGTTTGTGTCACTTGAGAAGCCCTTGTTACAAGCATCCTATCAAGTGGCATATTTGCGTGCCAAGGAAAAGAAGCCCCCTACAGTAGCTGAGGAATTAGTGAAACCTTGTGCATTGGGAATGGCAAAAATAGTATTGGGACGAGATGCACAAAAGAAGCTTCAGCAGGTTCCCTTGTCAAATGACGTGATCTGTTCTAGAATTCATGCGATGAGCCAGGATATCTTGCAGCAAGTTCTAGAAGATATCAAAGCCAGTCCTCTTAAAGTGGGTATTCAGCTTGATGAGTCAACTGACGTTGATGGCTGCAGTCAGCTGTTGGTGTTTGAGCAGTACGGAGTAAGGAAAAGGAGAACTGAAAGGAGAAATCTTAGAAGAATTCTTGTTCTGTGAACCATTGCAATTAACTACGAAAGGAATCGATGTGTTCAGTCTCGTCAAAGACTTCTTTTTGAAGCATAAGATAATGTTTGACGTGTGTGCATCAATTTGCACCGATGGTGCCTCTGCCATGCTAGGAAAAAATTCAGGATTTGTTGCCTACGTAAAGAAAGAAGTACCTCGTATCATGATCACACATTGTATGTTGCACCGTCGTGCCCTTGCCGCAAAGACTTTGCCTACAGAATTGAAGGATACTTTGTCTACTGCGGTGAGCGCAGTAAACTTCATCAGAGGACATGCTCTAAATCATCGCCTCTTCCATGCTTTTTGTGAAGAAATTGGGGCCGAGCACACTGTCCTCCTTTTCCATACAGAAGTGAGGTGGCTTTCCCGTGGCCGAATGCTTACTCATATTTTTGAAATGTGCGAAGAAATAAGTCAGTTTCTTTTAATCAAAGCAGTAATTTAGTTGATGACTTTGAAAATAGAGTTTAATCCTTTGCCTAGCGTACATGGCAGATGTATTCACACACCTAAATGAACTCAACACATCTATGCAAGGAACTGGGATGAACACGGTAACGACCAGAGAGAAGTTATCTGCTTTTATTCGGAAACTTCCAGTTTGGATAAAGCCTGTTGAGAAGAAATTTCACTAACTTTCCTTTTCTTGAAGAAACAGTTGTTTTGGAAAATGAAGGAATGACCATCGCAACTGAAGTGACAAAGCATTTGCAACAGCTGAGTGACTCTTTCCAAGGATATTTTTCCACGGGAGATCTTGATGTGGCAAAGAAATGGATACTGGATCCATTTCTCTTTAACCTGGATTCCATCAATGATAGTGATTTCATGAAAGATGATCTCATTGAATTACGAGCCAATGGTCAAATCCAAATAGAGTTTGAGACAATGAAGCTTGAGAATTTCCAGTGTGCTAAACTAGCACCGTTTCCACAACTGGCGAAGACAGCGCTGGAGATCCTTGTGCCATTTGCGACTACATGAGAGGATTTTCATCACTCTTGCACACCAAAACAAAGGCCAGAAACCACCTAAATGTGAGTGATGACATGCGTGTGGCTATTTCAAAAAAAGTTCCTCGTTTCTCGAACATCATTGAACAAAAGCAACAGCAGAAGAGTCACTGAGCCGGTAAACTTTAAAAAAAAAGTGTGTAATTTTTCATGTATTCTTAATTTTACTGCGAAATTAAAATAAATATAATCTCTTTCTTTCTATAGTTATGATCTATCTAGGTTTAAAGAACTGACCTACTTCAACAATTTTTGAGAACCAAAGGGGTGCAGGCTGCAGTAAAAGTTAAGAACCACTGGTTTAAATGGAAGCTGAAATATGTTTTGCCATTACCCTTACAAGCGGCTCCTGACAGATTTAACTTGCATAGCATTAGCAAACATTTCAAATCACTGCTTTCTGTTGGAGATTGTTTTAAAGTTTTTTGACTGTATAAAAATATTTAAACTAATTTAAAGAACATTATTAGGGTACCATTCAGGAAATAATTTTTCTTCAGGAAGGGAGCTAAAACACGTTTAATTTTATGGAGATGCTTAAATGCTTTACTGAGTTAAGGCCTTAGGTTGCCAAATAAAGCACTAAATATGTTAAGAACCGACACATTTAATGTTGCTTGTGCTGCTTTATTTCTCACCACTTGTGTGTACGATGCAGTCTTCAGTTACGTGATCTTACCAGCCTTGCCCCAGAACCCCCGCTTCATTCAGAGCCTGTTCAACTGGCATCCATGGCGAGGAAGAGGAGAAGGTTTCCTACAGCCAACCGCTCGCTTGACTTGCTGCTCACAGGGCGCACTTTGCACTTGAGCTCTGTGAACTCAGCTGGGGTGTTTGAGCTAATACTTTCCCTCCTCTCTCTCAGTTTTTAATGTTAAGTATCCTCACACCTTCTTGTCAACTGTCTAAATGGGCCATCCTGAGCATCACTAAAGTTTTTTTTTTTCTCCTGCTGATAATAGCTCATCTTAATTAATTAGCCTCTTACAGTTTGTATGGCAACTTCCACCTTCTGTGTGTGTGTGTGTGTATATACATACACAATCTCTTCTTACTATATGTTCCATTCTATGCATCCGATGAAGTGGGCTGTAGCCCACAAAAGCTTATGGTCTAATATATTTGTTAGTCTCTAAGGTGCCACAAGTACTCCTGTTCTTTCTTCATCCACCCATGGAGAAGTATGTGCAGGAGGCCTTGTCCCATTGCTTGGAAAGCTGGAAGAGGGAAATAATGTAGCTGACATGAAGATCCCCAGGGGTTATCTCCTGGGTCCACCCTGAAAGACACTTTGAATGGGCAGATCTTTATAACGCTGTCACTCTTAGGATTAAGATGGTAACTCATTTGTGTATATGTTCACTTCTTTTAACCTATAAATAATTCATTTCTTTTTCTTAGCTAATAAGCCTTTTGATAGCTTATTACAGGATTGGCTTCAGGCATTGTCTTTGGTGTAAGATCTAGGGTACCAATTCATCTGGGGTAAGTGACTGGTCTCTTGGGACTGGAAGCAAACAGTGCATCATTTATGGTGTAAGTGACCATTTATCACTAAGTCCAGTTTGTCTGGGTGACAAGATAGGCTGGAGAGTCTGAGGGGACTGTCTGTGACTCCATGGTAAGACTGGTATAGTGACCCAGGAGTTCACATTTGTTACTGGCTCGGTGAAATCTAATTACAGACCACACCGCCAGCTTGAGGCGTCTGCCTTGTTTGACAGTCTGCCCTGAGGAAGGCACTCATGGCCGTGAGTCACTCCAGAAGCATGACAGTGGCTGAAGAGTTATTAATCCTGAAGTCAGGGGGAGACATTTTAATGTTACCTCATTTCAACCTCATCAGCTAGTCAAATTTTGGAGCCTCAGGGATGTTCCTGTGGGATGTACGCCAGATCTGCACTACAGAGTTAGGCCGATTCAGGGCAGCTTACGTTAGCCTAACCATGGAAGTGCTACACTTACATTTTGTGCCTTCTGACATAACTACCCCGCTACACTGACTTAATAACTCCACCTCCCCAAGCGGCATAGAGTCAAGGTTGATGTAGTTGGGTCAACGCAGTGTCCGTGTAGACACTGCATTGCCTACATTGACTGTTTCCAGCTCTCAGGAGCCTTCTTACAATGCCCTGCACTGACAGTCCAGTCGATACAAGCACTCCTGGTGAGGATGCACACCGCCGATACAAGGAGCAAAGCGCAGACACGCACAAGTATGCCGATGTACGTTAGGTCGATGTAATTTCGTAGTGTAGACATGCCTCAACAAATTGGCATAGCCTGGTATTCTCTTTGATGCAATCTCGTTTATTGAAAAGGAATGTACCAAGTCCTGCTTTTCCAAGTGCAGGAGGAACCAAGAACACATGGAACAGTTTCGTAGCTTACACTCCCAACCTTCCCTAACCAACAGACCCAGAAGTTCTCTCTCTCTAGCTTTTCCCAGGGTCGCACTGTGCTCACAGGCTCCTGCCTGGCTTCCTTGCTTGCTTGTCTCCACCTCTCTCTCCTTGTCTGTTCTCAGTTCTGTGTGTTCGTGCTCTCACACCCACATTTGGTCAAAATACCCAGAGGATTCCTCCCTGCCTATGTCCTTTCACCCTTCACATCATTGGTGCTAGTCTCTGGGCAGACTCTATTAAGCCTTGTTTTAGGTGTGGCCCCTTTTATTGCCTCTTACAACTATCTTAAGTGAAAGGGTGCATTCACACGTCAGTTTGAATAAGATTTTAACTCAACCCATAACAAAGTTTCACCCAGCTCATAACAATTGTTATTTATATTTTCTTGGTGTTGATACACTTGGGGATTTGTGCTAATTTTTGTTCACTTTGGAATAAACTAGTGAAACAGAGAAATTTTATAAATCAAAACAAATAAATCAATACTCTAAGAAGCAGCAGAAGCCATGGACATTCCTACCTGATTCCAGCTTGTGAACATAAAACGTAATGAAGAAAATGATAAAATGGGGTAGAAGGGTTCTGGCTCTGGAGCTGTGGCAGATTGAGAGAACTTTCATCTCACTGTTACTTGATCCAGATGACAAGAGAAAAGAGAGAAAACAAACAGTGTATTGAATGTAACATAGTTGCAATGATTTAAGACAAAAATGATACATGCAAACAGATAGCATAACCCTAACCAGCAAACCATAACCTTGTTTTAGACACTTTATTTGACCCCTTTATACAAGATTTGGTGCCACTACAGGACCTTGGTTGTAACAATGATCTATACGGTCCCAGTTCATGTCAATAACGTCACAACAGGTTAGACCAGTGGTGGGCAACCTGCGGGCCACACGTGGCCTGTCAGGCTAATCCACTGGTGGGCTGCCAGTTTGTTTACATTTGCACGGCCACCTGCAGCTCCCAGTGGCCGCTGTTAAAAAATGTTTAAAGAAAATGATGTTTTCATTAGAAAATGAATTAAAAAAAAACATTAAAAATGAATTTTCCTACGATTGGAATGTTTCTAATTTTTCAATGAAATGATGCTAAATGAGAATATATAGTTCAAATTGATTCAAAAAAGAAATTCTAATCAAATTGATCAAAACAATTTATTGACCCCTCCCCTATTCTTGCTAAAAGAAGAGTAACAATGATTGTAAAAAAAATTTGTTTCAATAATATTTGATTAAAAATGAAAAAGTCTATAAAATATTAAACAAAACAAAAGTGAATTATTGTTGTAAATGTGTTTTAAAATTATTTTTTTACTACCTTTAGTCCTATAGATTTCCTCAGGAAATCTCCCCTCCACACCGTTCACACAGTAGGAGACGATCTGTCAACCGCTGTGTAAATATGCCTCTTTTTAAATTATGTCATGAAGCCCCTATTCAGCAGCACCCTTGAGCTCATGGTCTGCTTTAGGCACATGCTTCATTCCCCCTCACTTCAGAAGGAGAACAGGATGCAAGTTTCTGTCTTGATTGATTGTGGAAATACTTTCAAGGGAAAAAAGGAAAATGATCAGAAACAACAGGATTCAGCCCCACAGGCAGAGGTAGAAACTGTCACGTTAAGAGGCAGAAGGACAGAACAGCTGGGGGTGGCACAGTAAATCTTGTCCGGTATTCTCAATACAGGAAGTTACTTGTTACAAATCGCCCCGGGACGTCACTGAGAACAAGGTCGGGCCCAGGGTTCTTGAATGAAACGTACCCGCAAAAGAAACAAATTTCGAACCCAGCCTGCCGCACAAATCCCGAGTTACGCCGCTCGGACAAGGCTCTGAAAGGCATCGGGGTGTCAATCATTGTGAACGTCCTTGTACTGCAGTGTTTACATAACGTGTAAATCAAATTGCACAGGGTTAGTTAATCTTTGTGTTAGTAACAATCTGGCCAGGCAATGAGCAGGACACACGAGGGGACGTGAGGAATCATTTTGAAGCAAAATTAACCTGCCTGATTGGTCCTTCTGGAGAAATTTTACAATCTCCAGGGTGGGATCAGACTCCGCGGGGTTTGGTGCGATGATTTCCACGGTCAGTGACTCTTTCAGTTGATCCCATTGCAGGGCTGAGTCCCGGCTACCAAATCGCTGCAGTTTCCCAGCTTCTCCTCGCCCTTCGGGGAAGAAACCTCTGGGCTCCGAGCAGAGCCCGGGGCTTCCCTCTGGCAGCGCTGCCCGAAATTGAAAGCGAAAGTCAAGTCACCCAGGCGGTCACGTGACGAGATTAGCATTTTCGCTTAAAGAAACAGCCACCGCCCGGCTGAGCTGGAGGGGCCCGGCCAGGCCAGCAGCCTCCAGCAGTCAGGGGGGCCAAGACACCCAGACCCAGGGCAGTTCCCTGCAGTCCTCTGCCGAAGGTTTCCAGGGCGGGCTGCTTTATTTCTTCCCCCCTGGCAGGACCCTTTCCCGCACCCCTCGGGATAACTAAGTTCAGCAGCCCCCTTGCAGCGCACAAGCCAGCCGCGTCCAGAGCCGGGCGGGTTCCGGGTGCCGGAAGCAGCTGTCTCTGCCTTTGTTTGTTAGCTTGTTTTGGCCATTCCATTTGCTCTAGTTCACAGAAAGCAGGAAGAACACTCTCTTCAGTGTCATTCCCGGATACAGATCACTTGGGACACCAGATTGCTGGAGTCTGCTGGGACAGACCCTTCCCCCTCAGCAGGACTGGAGCTGTTTCTTTTAGAGAAGACTCTAAGGGCCTGGCTACACTGGCAGATGCAGAGCGCTGGGAGTTAAACCAGCCTTCGGAGAGCGCGGCAGGGAGAGCGCTGCAGTGTGTTCACACGGTCAGCTGCACGTGCACTGGCATGGCCACATTTGCGGCACTTGCAGTGGCATTGGGAGCGGTGCATTATGGGCAGCTATCCCACACAGCACCCTTCCCATTCTGGGGCTGTGGCTTGTGGGAAGGGGGCATGCGGTGCGGGGCATTCTGGGTCCTGTCCCAACGCTCCATGATGCATCGGTTCACATCCCAGCAATCCCTGTGCTTCTGTCCACAGTTGGCGCCATCTTTCAACATTTCTTGTACTGCACGCTCTGTCTTCCCTTTCAGTCCGCGGGAATGGAGCCTGAACTGCTGAGGAATGCCAATTTGAATGCTGCCCCTGCGACCTGCTGTTTCTACAACGAGCTGGACCCAATACTGGGGGGAAGTCGAAATGCCCATTGTGATCCTTGGAGACCCCGCTTATCCTTTAATGCCGTGGCTCATGAAACCCTGCACAGGGAGCCTTGAAAGCAGAAAGGAGCAGTTCAGCAACAGGCTGCGCTGGTGCAGAATGACTCTGGAGTGTGCTTTTGGCAGTTTAAAGGGCCGCTGGTGCTGCCTGTATGGGAAGCTGGACCTGGTCGATGACAGCATCCCCGCGGTTATATCCGCGTGCTGTACCCTCCATAATATTTGTGAAGGGAAGGGTGAAAGATTCACTCAGGCATGGAACTCGGAGGTTCAACACCTGGAGGCTGAATTTGAACAGCCAGAGAGCAGGGCTATTCGAGGGGCCCAGCGCGGGGCTGCAAGGATTAGGGATGCCTTGAGGAAGCAATTTGAGGCTGAAAGCCACCAGTAATGTTTGGTGCCCTGCACGAGAGTGAAGTGCAGTGGTTCCAATGTTAGTAGGAATCTGTGCTTGCGACACTGACTTGCAGTGCCTGTTGCTTTCATGGGCTAAGGTATCTTTTACTTAATGCAATAATAAAGAATGTTTTCAAAGCCAAAAAAGCCATTTATTGAAAATAAAATTCAGTTATTGAAAAGGAACACAATTGCTTGGGAAACAGAAAGGGCAAGGGAGTGGGGTGGGGAATGGTTCAATCACAGATTGCATATGTCCTGTTCTCATACTCAGTCTTCCTGTCTGGAGTGCTGTGCAATGAGTGTTGCACTTCTGGCTGGCTAAAATGCATGGTGATGGGGGTTGAGTGCAGTGGGTAAGGGTTGTAGTTTGCAGGGCTGGGTGGTGTGGTGAAGCTACAGGTGTTGAAGGCAGCTGGTGGCGATAAGAAAAGACAGCTACCTTTTCCGTAACTGCTGTCCTTTGAGATATGTTGCTCATGTCTATTCCACAATAGGTGTGTGTGCTTGCCATGTGAGCTGGTGCTGGAAGTGTTTCCCTTAGCAGTACCCGTAGGGGGAGCACCCCTGCGACCCCTGGAGTGGCGCTTCCATGGCGCGGTATAGGGGGAGCTGCGTGCTCCCCCCACCCTCAGTTCCTTCTTGCCAGACATCTCCGACAGAGGGGAAGGAGGGCAGGATGTGGAATAGACATGAGCAACACATCTCGAAGAACACCAGTTACGGAAAAGGTAACTGTCTTTTCTTCTTCAAGTGATTGCTTATGTGTATTCCACAATAGGTGATTCCAAGCTATATCTGTTGGAGGTGGGTAGGAGTTCACAGATTCCCGGGACGGAATACGGCCCTGCCGAACCCGGCGTCATCCCTGGTTTGGGAGACAATTGCATAGGGCGAGGTAAACGTGTGAATTAAAGACCAAGTAGTGGCCCTACAAATGTCCTGGATAGGGACGTGGGCCACGAAGGCAGCCGATGAGGCCTGGGCCCAAGTCGAGTATGCCTTCACAATCGGTGGTGGAGGAACACTCGCCAGATCATAACAGGTGTGAATGCACGAGGTGATCCAATGGGAGAGGCGCTGGGTGGAAATCGACCGACCCCTTATGCACTCAGCCGAGGCAACAAACAGTTGAGATGACTTTCTGAACGGCTTAGTCTGTTCCAGGTAGAAGGCCAGTGCCCTACGCACGTCAAGCATGTGGAGCAGTGTTCCTCATTGGACGAGTGAGGCTTGGGACAGAGGACAGGCAGGAAAATGTCCTGGCCCATGTGATAGGCGGAGACCACCTTAGGGAGGAATGCGGGGTGTGGGCGGAGCGGAACCTTATCCTTATGGAAAACTATGTACGGGGGTTCGGAGGTCAGAGCCCTGAGCTCCGAGACCCGCCTGGCTGACGTGATAGCAACCAGGAAGGCCACCTTCCATGAGAGGTGGGACCAAGAGCACGTGGCCAGAGGTTCAAACGGGGGCCCCGTGAGATGGGATAACACCAAGTTCGGGTCCCACTGTGGGACAGGGGGCCTAGCATATGGAAAAAGACGGTCCAATCCCTTAAGGAAACTTCCAGTCATAGCATGGGAGAACACCATGTATCCCTGCACCGGAGGATGGAAGGCCGATATGGCCACCAGGTGCACCTTGACTGATGAGGGTGCCAGGCCCTAGGTTGTCTAGGATAAGCTGGATTGGGGCGGCCACTGGGGAAACACCCTGCTCAGCAGCCCATCTAGAGAACCTGGACCACTTCACCAAGTAGGTGCGGCGTGTGGAGGGCTGTCTGCTTTCCAGGAGGATGCACTGGACCCCCTCCGAACATGTCCGCTCCTCCCCGCCTAGCCACTGAGCAGCCACACCGTGAGGTGGAGAGCCTCTAGGTTGGGATGGAGGAGATGGCCCCGGTCCTGGGAGAGCAGGTCTGGGCGGAGCAGCAATGGCCTCAGCATGGCCACTGCCAGGCCCATGAGGGTCCCGTACCAATGCTGCTGGGGCCATGCTGGGGCAATTAGAGGACTGGTTCCTTGTCCATTTTTACTTTCTCCAGGACCCTGCTGATGAGAGGGAATGTGGGGAAGGCATAGAGAAGCTGATCTGACCAGGACAGGAGGAGGGCATCTGAGATAGCGCCCCATCCCAGACCCCCCCAGAACAGAACCGGGGGCAACGCCTGTTCTGCGTCGTCACGAACAGGTCCACCTGGGGTGTTCCCCATGCTTGGAAGAGCTGGTGAGCCACTTCTGGGTGGAGAGACCACTCGTGTTGGGAGGAGAAGTCCCTGCTCAAATGATCGGCCCGCGTGTTGCGGGCACCTGGCAGGTGGAAGGCCCTCTGGGAGATGTCATGGGCTATGCAGAAGTCCCACAGTCTGAGGTATAAACTGTTCAGGAAGGACAGGTACGGGAGGAAAGGTGGAGGAGTTTCACTGTATGTAAGAGAGCGGTATGATTCCTCAGAGCTCCAGTATGAAACTGGAGAAAAGCCTGTTGAGAGTCTTTGGGTTCAGTTTAGAGGCAAGCGCAACAAGGGTGATGTCGTGGTGGGTGTGTGCTATAGACCACCAGATCAGAAGGATGAGGTAAACAAGGCTTTCTTCGGACAACTAGCTGAAATCTCCAAATCACAGGCCCTGGTTCTAATGGGGGACTTCAATCACCCTGACATCTACTGGGAGAGGAATACAGCAGTGCATAGACAATCCAGGAAGTTTTTGAAGAGTGTTGGGAACAACTTCCTGGTACAAGTGCTGGAGGAACCGACTAGGGGCCGTGCTCCTCTACAGCTTACAAACTGGGAAGAATTGGTAGGGGAAGTAGAAGTGGGTGGCAACCTGGGCAGCAGTGACCATGAGATGGTTGAGTTCAGGATCCTGAAGAAAGGAGAGTAGCAAAATCCAGACCCTAACCTTCAGAAAAGCAGACTTACACTCCCTTCGGGAACTGATGGGCAGGATCCCCTGGGAGGCTAATATGAGGGAGCAAGGAGTCTAGGAGAGCTGGCTGTATTTTAAAGATGCCTTATTAAGGGCCCAGGAACAAACCATCCCAAAGTACAGAAAGAATAGCAAATATGGCAGGCGACTAGCTTGACTTAACAGTGAAATCTTCGGTGAGCTTAAACTCAAAAAGGAAGCTTACAAGAAGTGGAAATTTGGACAGATGACTAGGGAGGAGTATAAAAATATTGCTAGAGCATGCAGGGGTGTAATCAGGAAGGCCAAGGCACAACTGGAGTTGCAGCTAGCAAGGGATGTGAAGGGTAACAAGAAGGGTTTCTACAGGTATGTTAGCAACAAGAAGAAGGTCAGTGAAAGTGTGGGACCCTTAATGAATGGGGGAGGCAACATAATGATAGATGATGTGGAAGAAGCTGAAGTACTCAATGCTTGTTTTGCCTCGGTCTTCACAGAGAAGGGCAGCTCCCAGACTGCTGCACTGGGCAACACAGCATGGGGAGTAGGTGAGCAGCCCTCAGTGGTGAAAGAACAGGTTAAGGACTATTTAGAAAAGCTGGACATGCACAAGTGCATGGGTCCAGATCTAATGCATCCAAGGGTGCTGAGGAAGTTGGCTAATGTGATTGCAGAGCCATTGGCCATTATTTTTGAAAATTCATGGCGGTCGGGGGAGGTCCTGGACTATTGGAGTGCCTATCTTTAAAAAAGGGAAAAAGAACCCGAGGAACTACACACTGGTCAGCCTCACTTCAGTCCCCGGCAAAATCATGGAGCAGGTCCTCAGGGAATCCATTCTGAAGCACTTGGAGGAAAGGAAGGTGATCAGGAACAGTCAACATGGATTCACCAAGGGCAAGTCATGCCTGACCAACCTGATTGCCTTCTATGATGAGATAACTGGCTCTGTGGATATGGGGAAAGCGGTGGATGTGATATATCTTGACTTTAGCAAAGCTTTTGATACAGCCTCCAACAGTTTTCCTGCGAGCAAGTTAAAAAAGTATGGATTGGATGAATGGACTATAAGGTGGATAGAAAGCTGGCTAGATCATCGGGCTCAACGGGTAGTGATCAATGGCTCCATGTCTAGTTGGCAGCCGGTATCAAGGGGAGTGCCCCAGGGGTCGGTCCTGGGGCCGGTTTTGTTCAACATCTTTATGAATGATCTGGATGATGGGATGAATTGCACCCTTATAGAAAGGTCTATGCTTTAACCTTCAGTTCTCTGTGCTAACCTAAGGACTTCCTGTGCTGTTTCCAGATGATTAATAAATCCTACTCTTTGGACAATGTTGTTTGAGTGTCACTGCAAATGCCAGATGAGGTGCATTAGTCTTTGAAGAGTGGACGAGTCTCCCCCAGGAGCCTATCTCAGCTGGACTCGCTGAACAGAGCTCCTCGTGTGAAGCAGGAGTGCTGGAGCTCAGAGGCTCAGTGTAAGGAGGTGGTGAGGCCACGTGGCTTACCCTGGAGGAGGAGTGAGACCCCCAAGGGGGTCTGGCACACTGAACTGATTCCTCTTAGAGACTGTTTCAAAGCTGGGGACATAGCACGGATCCTGTGGATCTGTGACACCTCCTAAGGTAGCCAATGGGAGATGCTGATGAGAAGGATGTGTCCTAAGCCCTCCCCCTCTCACAGAAATAGGTGTCACAGTTCAGGGCAACTGCACCTGTATCTCCCCTCAGTGATTCAGCAAGGGCACCCACTCTCAGGCTCCCAGCTCCCCAGCCCTTGCTTCGGTTGGGTGGAGACCCACGTCATTCTCCCTTCTGACCAGGGTAAGTCCAGGCTGCGCAGTGCCCTGCCTTCACTGTGTAATTCCCAGCCCAGACAGGTTGCCCTAGGACACCTGCTTGCTTTCCCTTCAGAGATGGATACAGTGTAATTGCTACAGGAATAAACAACCACCCAGCTCTTTCTAAGCAAGCTTAGCTTTATTCTTAAGGTAAAAAGATGACATTAAAAACAATAGAAGGACCTACACACATGCTAATAAGCTTATCGGGCATCCCCCCACCCTAGGGGTTTCCTTGTGGTTCAAGCTCCTCAGAGCTTCAGCTCAGAACAAGCACCCAATGTTATGAGGCCTCAGCAGGCCAAGTCCTTCCAGTCCTCCCCTAAGGACTGGGGCCCTCGGGGGACCAGGGTTCTGTCCATTTGCTGGACCAGGAAGGAGGCCCTGTGTCATTTTAAACTCAGGCTTTTATCCAAAAAGCTTTTCTTTGTCTCTGGCTCTCTACAGAATCCAGTTCCAACTAGCATATGCAGACTTGGGGGGTGGGGGAAAGAGCGACTTCAAGGGTTGATAATGGGGGAAGTTCCTTAGCATCCCCCCTCCCTACATACAATGCAACAACAACACTCACACAACTGCAATTTTAAGACAATGGACCCCAAAAGTATTAACCCTAATTCAATGAGGTCTAACTTAATTCAAGAAAGTTTATCCTAATTCCATAAGGTGTGTTCAGATAACAAACATTCTGCTAGTAAGCCAGCAGACATCCTTCCAAAATCCATAGAGTCGCTTGTCAACCATCTTGAATAAGTTCTCAGTTCAGATCCCATGGGGCTGAACTTTCTCATGCCAATTCTTACCCCTGCTCAATCCCCAAACCTTTGCATATAAACTTGACCTGGTTCTCCCCCTCTCTCCTCCCATGCAAGTGCCTAGGCTGCCCCAATGCTGGATGGAGGTTCCCCGCCCCCTGAGTCAAGGTGAGCTGAATTCCCTCTCCCCTCTGGCTCAGGATCTTTCACCATCTCCCAAGCAGCTTCTGATCCACTCGCTTGGGCATTTCCCCCCTGGCTGGGTGCCATAGATTGGCAGTGCTCTGCAGCTGCCTCCAGTGTCCCTCTTGTGGCCTGAGACACTGCCAACCTCATGGTCTGTACAGCTCCTGGGTCCCTCTGATGGGTTAGCAGAGAGCTTAATTCCCTGAGCTGAGCTGTAGGGCCCAGCGGATTTCCCTTTCAGTCAGTAGGTTCTGTCCCTTCTCTGGAGCAGCAGGGATCTCACCCACTTGCCTGCAAACCTGGGGGTGTCACCTAATTGCTCTGGGACATGGGCGGTGGGTGAGCGACCGGCTCAGGGAGGCTAGGCCCCTGGCCACCACTTCCACCTGAGGCCATGGTCCCCACTTCCACTTCCCCCCAAGGCCAGATCCCCCTGCAGCCATGAGCACCACCCAGAGCGCTGATTGGCCCCCCCAACCCCGAAGCACTGGGCTGGCAGATGGCATGCAGCCCCCCAGAGCACAAAACTGTACCCAGCCTCAGAGCAGCAGCCCCCCAGAGCACGGGGCAGGCGCAGACACACCCCGCCCCCCCAGCCCTGGAGTGGCAGGTGGCAGGCAGCCCCCCTTTGCCCCCAGCTCTGGAGCGCTGGGTGGCATGGCCCCAGTGCCAGGGCCCCCCCCGGCACTGGGCAGCCCCAGCTACGCCAAGTCCCAGCCACCCTACCCCCAGCCCCAGCCGGCTTCCCTTCCTGGGAGAGGAGCAGCCTGCCTGGGCTGGGGTCAAGTAGCAGCAGGGGGAGGGGGCCTCTGGGCGGAGCATGGGTGGGGCCAGGCGGGGCTGGTTGGGCAGGCTCAGCCTTCCCCTGCCTATTGAACGCGCTGCCCATGCGCTGGGAGTCTAACCAGGGAATGTGACCCCCCCTTTCCCCATCAGCTGTTCTGTCTGCGGTTTTGCTCACATCCTTTTGCCTGTCTGGAGCTACCTGAGGGGGCTGATTCAGCCCTTCCGTGTTCACAGCCAGAACATCATTCCCCACAAGCAAAGAAGGTGGCAAACCGGACAGCACAGCTACAGCCCGCAGCCCCGACCCTTCCTGGGGTGGGTAGAAATCTGTGACACAGGCAGCAGGAAGGCTTGTGCACCCGGAGCCTCCATCCATAGTTCACACCCTGGGAGCATCTGACGGTGTGGGGTTTCCCTGCGTGGGGCTTATCTATGGTCTTAGAAATCCCGGTATCTCTCCTTCCAGTGTATGTATGTCTCCCCATTAACCTTCCGCCACTCCGGTCTCCAGAGCCTGTACTCGGTCGCTGAGGGCCAGGGGTTGCTTGCACCTAATGCCCACATACGCCACCTGCCCACAGGGGAGGTAATAACACACGCTGCATTCAGTGTAATGAACTGGAGAGCTCCCATCCTGCTGCTGGACTTCTGCCTGCTTTACTTTGATTCTTGTAAGGGGGGTTGTAGACTGTTTATTCGGTGTATCTGGCTACACACTCCCTTTCTAAATTCCCTCACAGAACTCCCTTGTTTGACTGTTTCTCGTCATTAACTCCTCTGGTTGTTTATGAGCTGGCTTTTTAACCCCCTGATCTCCCTGAATTAGACCTGCCCCCTCATCAAGGTATCCTAAAGGGATCAGGGGAGACTGTACACGTGCTGGCTTTGGTCAAGGTACAACACCTAAAATAGCAGAGTAGCCGTGATCGGTGCGGGTGGTGCGATAGGCCAGACACCCAAGTACTGATCCCGTCCCAGACTCTAGGTAGATACTTGAGCATCCAGCCTCTCCAGCTGCCCCCACTGCCACAGCGACACTGGTCTTTTTAGCTCACAAGCTCAGTCAAAGCTTACGGGGTACGTCTACCCCAGCTGGAAATTCCACCTTCAGCTGCAATGTAGACGTCCCCAGAGAGAGAGCTGGGGCTGTGTGTGGGATTCAGTGTGAGGGCAGAAGCAGAGCCGCTGAGCAAGGCAGCTGGCAGGGCAGTAGCCGGAGAGAGAGACAGTTTGTAGTGAAGGAAACTCACATGGTCACCGGGCTTCCTCCGGAAAGCTCCATTGCATGGGAGCAGGCAGAAGGGAGCAGATGCTGACTGTCAGCCGGGGCCTTAAGCAACAGTGGCAGGATTCTCCCCTGCCCTGCCCCTCCTGCTGCCATTTACACCTGGGCAGAGTGGGGGGGTAAACCCTGCCAGCCAGAGTTCTCCTCTCACTGACACCAACAGTGGCATTAAAACCAAGTTAGCCCTCACTTTGCACAGGTGTGAACGCCGACGCAAGGGGACAGGCAGGGGAGAATCAGGCCTGATGTGCACTAGAGGGAACACGGGTGGTGGCCAGAGGCACTAAAAGGGCTGCCACCCCTTCCTCCTGCCCCAGCTTTCAACCACTGCCAGGGACTGCTGCCCTTAGCTCCACTTTGTTCTAGTCACTAATGTTTTGGCCACTTAATTTCTGTCTTTCCTACTGGTTTCTGCTCTCCACAGGACACCTTGTGGGCTGTTGTCATCAGTCTGGGATCACAGAATTATTGAAATACAGGGTTGGAAGGGGCCACAAGACCTCATCAGTCCAGGCCCTGAGCTGTGGCAGGACCAAGTAAACCCTAGACCATCCCTGCCAGGTGTTTGTCCAACCTGTTCTTAAACCCCCCCGGTGATGGGGATTCCACAACCTCCCTTGGAAGCCTATTTACAGTCCTCTTTGGAGCAGCCCTTAGCAGATTGGAAGACTGTTCTCAGATCCCCTCTCAGCTTTCTTTTCTCAGGACTAAACATGCCTAGTTGTTTTTTCAACCTTTCCTCAGAGGTCAGGTTTTCTCAACCTTTGATCATTTTTTGTTGCTCACCTCTGGACTCATCTTTCCTAAAGAGGGGCACCCAGAATTGCACTCAGTACTCCAGCTGAGGCTTCAGTGCGGGACAATTACATCCCGTGTCTTACACAGAACACTCCTGTTAATACTTCCCAGACTATTGGCCTTCTTCACAGTTCTGTTACGTTGTTGACTCCTGTTATTATTTGTGATCTACTATGACCCCCAGATCCTTTGCAGCCGTACTACCCCCTAGCCAGTTATTCCCCATTCTGTAGTTATGCATTTGATTTGTCCTTCCTAAATGAAATACTTTGCACTTGTCTTAATTGAATTTCATTTCATTGAACTCAGACCAATTCCCAGCCTTGGTGTCTTACAAGTGGAACCTGGAGAGGAAGCAAAGGCCGGCTGTAGTCAGAGCGTGAGCCACACAGCTATAAATTCTCTTTCAGCCTTGTCACATCCTGTGCAAGGGCTTCGGAAACAAACTAAACAATTCTACAGTTAAAAACAGCCACCACCCAAAATCCCCTTGAAACTGCACTTATGGTGCAAAGTCACTTTAACGGGCTGAGAGTGATCTGGAAGAGCTGGAGATCAGTGACACAGACAGTCACTGCAGCCGAGTGCAATGAGACCTTCAGCCTTGATACTCTCAGGGAGAGCCCAGGCCCCACTTAAGTCAGCGGCAGAATTCCCCTTTGCCCTCAGTACTGTGCTGCGATAGGCGGCTGGAGGAGAGGCATTGGTGTAGGCATATTCTTAATATTGTGGTTCTGTTCATAATAAATTGTAAACCTGCAATATTGATTTATAATATTTGTAAATCTGCATTTAGAACATTTATAATTCTTCTATTTGACATAATTGTAAATCTGCAATATTGATTTACAATTCTGTATTAAAGCTTGCAAAACCGTACCTTGCAAACCGCTCAGTTTGGCTCTGCTTTCTCTGAAGTGATACTTCTCTCACTTGTTATTAAGATTGACGCTTGTAAAGCTAAACCGCTCAATTGACTTCTGCTTTCTCTGTATTGACGCTTTCCCTTGATTGTAATTGAGATTGACACTTATAAATGTAAATCAATCAATTAACGTGACTTTCTTAAATGGTTATGTTCAATTGGCTTTACTTTGCAAACGGATACTTTGTGATGGAGATTGACATGCTTTTTTGTAACGCCCGCGAAGAGCCGCGAATTGGAGCGGCGCTCATAGAAATGCCACATAGAGACTCCCACCCTCTATAGTTTGGATCAGGAATGTTAAAAAACGGGGAGTCTGAAATAAATAACACCTTTGTATGATAAAAGAAAGTCAATACCGAAGGAATGTTAAGAGACAGGGAGTCTCAAATAAAATAACAATACTCAGTGAAATGAGAAATGTGTTTTTATTAAAGTAAGGAATGTATGTGAATGAATGGTGGGTTTTGAATAATCAGGGAAGTGCCAGCCTAGGAATTTAACATCAATTGGCTGAAGAAGACGCCAGGTGGAGACAACCAGAGAACCCCACCGGAGGGCAAACTGGGATCCACCCGACCAATTCAAAGGATGAAGAAAGCTGATGAGCACCTGACAGCCGGCCTGCAGCAGTCATGACTAACAATATGACAAAGCAAATTCCACGGACTGGTACAGGAAGAAATTCCTATAAAAATGGACACTAGGGACTGAGAACTTTGAGTCTCCAGTTCTGCCACTACCCTTCAGGAGCATCGGATGCGCATCTGACACGGACTCGGCTCCACTCTCATGTACAGGTTACCTGGCCAGTACTCTGTCACAAGCAACTTCTAGGCTGGTAACTATAACCCCTATGCAGAACTGGTATGAATGAATGAATGAATGAATGAATGAATGAATATATATAGTTAAGTAAGGAATAAGTAACAATACGACAGTGTGAGTTTTATATTTCTTTTTATTATATTTGCAATAAATGTGGCATTTTGCCTTGTCCCTTTAATAAGATCCTGCTGGTTTTTATTTTATTGGTATAACATTGGCTCCATCCAGTGGTGTCCCCAATGCATCTCTGGAAGGGCCTAGCCACAAGCATCCCATGCTCTGTTTGTTCTGGTTTTGTACAGCACCTAGCGCAATGAGGCCCTGGTCTATGAGTGGGGTCCCTAGGCACTACTATAAAACTATTACTCCTCCTCTTCCCCTGCTCACAGTCTATGCTCCTCAGCTTCACTCCACACCTCCCCTCCACCCTTCTGCCTCTGCACCTTATCTCTGGGCAATCTCATTAAAAACCATGGCTTTCATTATCATCTTTATGCTGACAACTCCTAGATCAGCCTATCCACTCTGGACCTGCTTCTGTCAGTCCAAACTAAAACCTCCAGTCTGTCTCCCTGTCTCTGTCCTCACTGGTATCCACCATCAGCTTAAATGCAACACGGTTGAAACAAAGTGTCACAGAGTGTGGGGGAGTCATGGCCCTGCACCCCCACTTCCTGCGATTCACCGTGACTCTCAGCCAGCCAGTAAAACAGAAGGTTTATTAGACGACAGGAACACGATCTAAAACAGAGCTTGTAGGTACAGAGAACAGGACCCCTCAGTCAGGTCCATCTTGGGATATAGGGAGCCCAGACCCCAGATCTGGGCCTCCCTCCATTTCCCCGGCCAGCTCCAAACTGAGACTTCCTCCAGCCCCGCCTCTGGCCTTTGTCTCCTTCCCTGGGCCAGGAGGCCACCTGATCTCTTTGTTCTCCAACACCGTCAGTTGGCACCTGGCAGGGGAGGGGCCCAGGCCATCAGTTGCCAGGAGACAGGGTGTCGGCCATTCTCTGTGCAGACCGCACCACCCCTGGCTCTACAACAAACACACACCCGTATCCCACCACTTAGATACTTAAGAAGTGCATAGGGGAAACTGAGGAACACACACAGTATTCAGAGAAAACATTAAGAACATTCCCACTTCGTGACACAAAGCTCCTAATCTCCCCACATCCACCCTCCCACTCACCCTCCTTTCTCAGTCACCATGGGCAGCGCCTTGGGGGTGGTCACTCAGGCCATGAACTGGGCTTTGCCTTCGATTCAGCCCTCTCTGGAGCCCCACACTTCCCAGTCATGTCTGAATCTTACCACTTCATCCTTTACAAATGTCTTCAAGACCTGGCCTTTCCAATCTGGTAATACAGTTGACAGAGTTCAGCAGAAAAATAGAAGTCTGAACTCGCCCCTTGCCTAACCATTGCCAGATGGTAATGGCTGGATGGGTCTGTGGCACAGGTAGATGAACTATGCAAATCCAGGGGACTGTCAGACTTTAAGGTTTCTGCAACCAGGAGATCATGTCTACACTAAAACATTACAGCAGCACAGTAGGAAATCCAGCTCCCTAGGTCGACAGAAGCAATGCTACCAGTGGACCTAGCGCTGTCTTCGGCGGGGGCTTAGGTTGGCTTAGCTGCATCTCTCAGGGGTGTGGATTTTTCACACCCCTCAGCAACGTAGCTGGGTCGACCTAATTTTTCAAGTGCAGACCTGGCCTGCGGCTGTGGGCCTGTTCGAGCTCCCGCCAACCTGGAAACTCCGTGAACAAACACTCATTTAGAAAGAGTCCTCCCCCATAAAAGACCACTCCTTGCCCAGGACATACAAATGGTCCACTGGGTGGGGGTGAGAGGCTGGTGCTGGCACAGGACAGTACCTGGGTTCTTTGGTGACCTAACTGTGCACTTGGCAGGACTGTCCAATATTGGGGTTTGTTTTGAAAGTGTCGCCTTAACTTAGAATCTCCAGGCTTTTGAACCTTAGTGGTTTTGAGAAAACTACAATATTCTCTTAGTACGGGGAGTTTTCCCCTCCCGTGATACTTCTCTCCCCTGCCACCGTTCAGCTCCAGTTTAACAAAAGCGCTCCCCTCCCCCCAGTCTCTGAATTTCCTCAGGTCTTTGAGGATGGCAGGGGGTGGGCGGGGGATGGAGCTTTTCAAAGTTAGTTCTGTGGCAGGAATTTTTGCAGGGTTTTAGTCTCCAGATCAGGCCCAGATGGGGCTTAAAATGTCTCCACTGAACTCTGCCCTGGTCCTTCAGGTCCTGCTGAAATGGCAGCTCAGCCTGGCCCAAGACTCTGGCCCTTTGTGCTCCAGAGTGGGAGGTGGGTGAGTTAGTCTCTGCAGCAGCTGAAGGGTTAAAGGAAACCATCTCTCATGTCTGGGGAGCTGCAGCCCCAGCACTTCCGCAGGGAGGGTGTTTGTGAGAAGAGGGGAAGTGCTCCAGCCGCAGAGAACAGCACAGCAAGATCTAGGACTGGCAGAGTCTTTTTCCATGTCGAATTAACTTATGGGCTCAAAGTTTCAGAACTGGAGGATGGAGCTTCGTGCTCTGAAAATGGGAGCTCAGCTCTATACCTGCTTCTGCCCTGGAGACTGCAGAATGTGCTTGCGAAGGGCCTTGCTGCACGGGCTGGTTGTGGGCATAATCCCCCCGTGTGCCCCATCCTGCAGCCCTGGTTCACGTGAGCCATCTCACTGGTGCTCTGACATCAATGGGGCTCCTCCAATGAGTGAGGGAAGAGGAGCCAGGACTTAGTGTATGTGTGTGTGTGTGTGGGGGGGGAGGGGAGGGTTCTGGTAGCTGTGCATGCAAATGTCTGTGCGCTTCTGCATGTGTATTTCCAGTGCACTCAGATGGGCCTCTACCCTTTGAAACACCAACCGAGACTGTTTCCCCTCATCACCATTCGGCCCTTATGCCTTGGCATCTGCCCCGAACCATTAACTGTCACCACATTGATGCTCTGGACACATTTAACTCTGTGAATAATGCTGAATATGGGGCCCAGGAGCTACCACTGATCTCCAAGCATGGGTCAGCTCCCCAGGACACTCACACCCCACTGGCTTTAGGTTGTCTTAGCAAACAGGAATCCTGCAAATGCTCAATGCTCCCCACGGCCACAGTAATTCTTGTTATTTACAATGTTGGTAATGTAGCTTTTGGTAAGTCATTTCCTACTGTTTAAAACATAAAAGTTATTTTCAATATAATTGGAATATCCCCTACATCATCACGAGGGTTTGAACGCTGGTCTTTCATCACTGCAGCACAGCTCTTCACCACTTGAACTAAAGAACTAGCTACAATAGCTGGCAGCAGCAGTAGGCTGTTACCGTCCACACAACATCCACAAAAAATAGTGGGTTACGTATGCATGAGTAGCCCCATATTGCAGACAGCTTAGTCAAGCACATAGATGGGACACTGTGACATTCCCCTGGTGTTGTATAGACCGGTGACCTGCTAGGTCACTCCAATCCTCGACTCTGGGAGCCAGCCTTACCCTGCTCTGCTGTGGGAACCCCCACTCCTGGGCTGTTCACACACAGCCTCTAGCATGTAAGCTGCTCCCAGCTACATGAGTGAGCACTTTGGCAGTCGCTGCTTGCATTTTGCAATCAAAGGACACTAGCCAATATCTCCGGTCCCAGACACAACCCTAGGAACCTCCGTCTTGCAGTGTCCAGTTAGGCCTGCTGGACGCTGCAAGCTTATATGAGTTTGTCAATTTAACAAAGAAATTGATATGTACCAGGCTTGTTATCCCAAGGGAGGCTCTGACATGCTTCAAACCAAACGCACTGCTTCAGGTAGAATAAACAAACAAATTTATTAACTGCAAAAGATAGATTTTAAGTGATTATAAGTCAAAGCACAAGAAGTCAGATTTGGTCAAATGAAAGAAAAACAAAACACATTCTAAGCTGATCTTAACACTTTCAGTTCCCTTACAAACTTAGATACGCCTCACCACAGCTGGCTGGCTGCCCTTCAACCAGGCTCTCCCCTTTGATCAGCGCTTCAGTCACTGGTGGTGGTGTCTGTAGATGAGGTGGAAGAGAAAGAGCAGCAAAGGTCTCTCCCTTTTATCATGTTCTTTCTTCCCTCTTGGCTTTGCCCCCACCCCCCGCTTCAGAGTCAGGTGAGCATTACCTCACTGTAGTCCCAAACTGACCAAGGGAAGGGGGGTGACTCACTTGAGAGTCCAATAGATCCTTTGTTGCTGCCTAGGCCAGTGTCCTTTGTTCCTGTGAAGTTGGGCTGGGTTTGTCCCATACATACCCTGATGAGGTGTGTACTGCCACTCTGCTCCTGGAGAGTTTTGCCTGAGCTTCTTTTAAGCCATGAGGACACATTTTCAGCCTCATAACTATATACCTGAAATTACAACCTATAACATTACTATAACAACAATGCTCAGTGCATCATGAGCCTTCCAAAGACACCCAAGATGACAAACTTTGCATTGGATACCACACAATCATATTATAAGGATGAACATGGGGGTGCAGGGTGTTCTCTAAGGTACAGAGTGTCACAACATGACGAGTGGCAGTGGAGTTATTCCTTAAGCTACAAAGGCAAGAGGAGTGCAACATTCATCTTCCCATGTGTAGTAGCTACGACACGTGATTGCTTGTGGCATTCATGGAGGTGCTGACCACAGTGGAACACCGCTTTTGGGCTCAGAAAACAAGCACTGAGTGGTGGGATCACATTGTCATGCACGTCTGGGATGACGAGCAATGGCTGCAAAACTTTCGGATGAGGAAAGCCACATTCGTGGGACCATGTGATGAGTTTGCCCCAGCCTTGCAGCCCAAAGACATGAGAATGAGAGCTGCCATGTCGTTGGAGAAGCACATGGTGATTGCACTGTGGAAGCTAGCTACTCCAGACTGCTACTGATCGGCCGCTTACCAGTGTGGGAGTGGGAAAGTTGACCATTGGACTCTGAAAGGCCATGACTCTGGGCAACATGCGTGACATCGTGGGTGGCTTTGCACAAATGGGCTTCCCTAACGACCACTTCACTCAGCCACTGCCTCTTCCTCCTCCTCCTCAGACCAACCACAACAGCACCTTCTGCCTCAGCACCGCAGCCCCAATCCCAGCCAAGTGCCGAGGGGAGGCCAGAGGGCAGGGGGCTGGAGAGTGAGCCCAGCCCACACTCGTCTGTAGTGGTGTGTCCTGTCCCATGGGGCTGTGCCTGGCTCCCCATTGCAGGCTGAGTGACGGGTAGGCTCACTCTATAGCCCCTCCCCCCATTGCCCCTTCACAAGACTGGGTTTAGGGTCACAGTGCAGAGGGTGGAAGGTGTTGCTGCAAGTGGTCAGAGCCCCCAGGTCACAACACCCACAGCAGGGAGCCAGGCCCAGCCCTGTGGGACAGAAGACACCACTGCAGGGTTTTTGCGGGCGTCAGTGCGCCCATGAACCCCTGATCAAAACCACCCTGGTATGAACTTCTCCTCATGTCTGTGCTCCTCCCATGTCTCATTTCTTTACAACCCACTAGATGGGCTCTCTGGCCTGTGAGCCAGACATCAGCAACGACTTGCTGTTAATGGTCAGGATGCTCTTAGCAGGTAGCTGAAGAGATGTGCAGCTTTCCGAGTCATAGCAGACACTGTAAATTCCTCCAACCAAGCCGAAGAGCTCTGGGATCTGCGTGCCCCCAGGAGCGGGTCATGGGGCTCCCAGAGGGGAACGTCCCCAAGGCATTTCCTTCCCAGGCCCCCCTGAGGTGTGCAGCTCTGAGCATGCTGAGATCCACTGGCTACAGCTGCATAAACTACGAGGGGCAGGGGTCAAAGATAAAACCCGAATCCTCCTACAGCCTGACAATGGTGCGTCCCCAGACTGTGCCATCAAAACGGAGACACTCAGGCTGTACCTTCAAAATGAGATCAACTCTAGCTTGTCAGAGTAAGCCAAAAAAGTCTGGACACCAATGGCTTCTGGGAAAACAATGCAGCAGAAACCAAGGTGCAGCACCTGGACCTTTCTAGCAGTTGGCCCCAAGCCCCAGGTTGCCTATATAGGGCTTGATCTTGCTTCTATCGGAGTCAATGTCAACACTCCCATGGAGCCCACAGAGAAATAAAGCTACTGTGACTGCACTAAAAATCCTGCCTCTGATGCTCTAACCTGAGCTGTCGACTCTTGATGCTGGTGATCTGGCTGTTCAGGCACCTTAATTCTGGCATTTCACAGTGTTTACATGCTGGACTTCACCACCAGAGCTTTTTTTTAAATGTCGTTCTCTGCATGGAATTGAATCTCAGCTGTGCCCTCACGCAGTGCCAGCCTGCGCTGTACGGCCTGCCTGCAGAGTGCCCTCACTGCGGGCAAGGCAGAGTTCAGGGGCTGTAGCTTAGGCTACACTTGCAACTGAATGACAAAAGTTTTGCTGTGGCAAGTGCAAGTGTAAACGGCGCTTTGTCGACACAGCCTTGTCGCGAACAGCTGCGCAGTGTAGACATAGCCTGAAATGGTCTCCGGTTACACTGTCTAAAGGACAGGAGAATTTGGGCCAAAGCTTGCCACACAAAGCAAAGTGAGGTTCAAAATGGCAGGGGCTTTGAATCCTTAGTGTCCTGTAGCATTTATATTTACAGAAATTTCAAAAGCCATCCATAACCCTGACTTTCTACCTGAGCTTTGTGAAACCCCCTTCCTCTCCTGAAGGAGCCGAAAAATCCTTCAGTGCACTTGTACCCTCTGGTGAGTGTGTGTCATTCACCACCCCCCTTGATGGCTGACCCACAGGGTTTGTGGGTTTTTACAGCTCTGAACTTCACAAACTGACTCTTTAGCTCCAGCTGTAGAGACTTGTGCTAAGGCGCTGTAGGTCCCCACTTCAATCCCCAGTGAGTGCTGGGATGGGTTAGAGCAGTTTCCTGCCTGTGGGGCAGAGGATATTGCTCTCCCTTCCAGCCTATGTGAACAAGCAATACACTTCAGATTGGTTCTATTCTTCCCCCTCTCTTCATTGCCCCCCGTTCTCCCATCCCTTCTCCCCACCTCCATCCATTCCTTCTCTCCTGCCCTCTCCCTGACCTTCCCCCTCTTTTACTCTCCTTCAGTTTCACTTTCCTGTTTTCTCCCCCTCCCCGTCCTGGCTCCTCCTTTTTCTTCTTCTCCTTCTGTGGCTGGGACTAGCAGATACTTGCAGGCGGCCCCTCCCAGTGTCAGCACAAGCCCACACTGCACAGCGGAGGGCAGAGAAAACAGATACTCACCTGGCTGCCATGGCCGCTGCAGCTACAGCAGGGGAAATACAAGATGAAGCTATTTGCTCCATCTGCCTGGGGTATCTGACGGAGCCGGTGACTATCGCCTGTGGGCACAGCTTCTGCCGAGCCTGCCTCAACCAGTACAGTGAGGAGAAGGGAACGGGGACACCCCTGACCTGTCCCCAGTGCAGAGCCCGGTTCCAAAAAGGGAGTTCAAGCCCAACACCCAGCTGAACAACATCCTACAAAGGATCAAACAACTGGGGTTAAAACCAGGAAAAGGGCAAAAGGAGGATCTGTGTGAGAGACACAGGAACGTCTCAAACTCTCTGTGAGGAGGATGGAGAAACTATTTGCTTGGTGTGTGAGAAATCCCGGAACCACAAGTCTCACACTGTGGTTCCATTGAGGAGTCTGCCCAGGAGTACAAGGTAGGAAATGCTGTTGACTTTGCTTAATTAAACCCTTTAAGGACACCAGGTTTATCCCCCTTCAATACAAGGACAAACATTCACCCCTGGCTGCCTGGTTAGGCACCTAAATGAAAGGGGCCTGGTTTTCAGAGGGGATGAGCACTGGGAGTTGCGGATAATGGGAAAATATCCAAACTTTTTTTGCTCCAACACTGCAAGTTCCAACACGTAATAGAGAGAACAGGGCTGACGGCTCTTTGTGCACCTACAACCCGTCTGCCAGGTGGAGAGGGCAGCAAGAACATAAGACCATAAGACCAGCCATCCCCGGTCGGAGCAAAGGTCCATCTAGCCCAGTGTCCTGTCTTCCAACAGTGGCCAATGCCAGGTGCCCCAGAGGGAATGAACAGAACAGGTGATCATCAAGTGATCCATCCCCTGTCGCCCATTCCCAGCTTCTGGGAACAGCTTCTGAATAGCTGATCCATGGCAGGTGGGAGGCACTGGGAGGACGGGGGAGGGCTGGTCTCAGGGCTGCCAGCGGGCAGGAAGCATTGCGGGGCAGGGCAGAGCTGATCGGCGGGGCTGACAGTAGTGCTGAGCACCCACTATTTTTATTCCATGGTTGCTCCAGCCCTGGAGCACCCACAGAGTCGGTGCCGATGGTAGAAAAGAAACTTTAAATGAGAGGAGGGAAGTCCCGGCATTAATTAAGGAAAATGCCACACGCAGGATTCATAAACATAAGACCGTGAGCAAAACACCCTCTCCAGTGTACGTTGGTCAGTGTCTTCTGCCTCATGTTCTGGAGTTCATAACCAAAAGTTCCTTTGCTCTGCCCCTCTCTGCTCCCTCACCCCACCCCACTCACAGTGGCTGTCCTTGGTCAGTGAAGACTCAGAGTTCAGAGGTGCATCTGTGTGAGCTCACCTCCCACCCTGGTTGGGGGGAGGACGAAGATGGCACCTTGCTTGCTCCAGTGTCCAAGCCAGGGCCGTCCTTAGGCATACGCAGCTGCGTAGGGCACCATGAAATTTGGGGCACCAAATTGCCCCAAATTTAATGGTGCCCTAGGCAGCTGCATGCTGCATACGTGGCAGCACCAGCCCCGGCAACCAGCCCTATCCCTCAGCCAGCCCCCCCGCGGGCTGCGCCCACTGCAAGGGGCAGGGCCATTCCTACGGGGGTGTGGGGCCCCGGACAACTCCCTCCACCCTGCCTCTTACCCTTCCCCCCTGCTCTGCCCCGGCCTGCCCCCATTCCACCTCTTCCCCAGCAACCCCACACTCACCAGCAGCGGCGGGAAGTGGAGCAGACGGGTCGCAGCCCGATCTACTCCGCCAGATCCCAGCTGCGGCGCTCCACTTCCCGCCGCCGGTGAGAGCGGGAGGCGGTCCTTTCCCCAACCCGAGCGACATGGCCAGGACCGGGTCAAGGGAAGCAGGGCGGGGCTCCTCCCGGCCCCCTGCTAATCC